>NC_056737.1:135070213-135370213 GCF_019279795.1 Protopterus annectens | reverse complement strand
ATCAATGGCAGATCTATCATTAAGTTGGGTTTGATGGGCATTATTCTCTTGGGCTTCAACAACAAGTTCACGGGACTGGTTCAGCTGATCTTGATCCATAACATTGTCTCTTAGAGCAATAGAAAGAATTTCCTAGCCCAGACATCCTGTCTCCTAGCTTGAGATCAAACAGTCATAAAATGCTTTACTCATCAGCTTTCTTACAGCAGGGTGCACTGTGGTTACATTTTCGAAGCTCAGAACATAACACAGTTTTCTTACATTTGTTACACAAGCCTGTGGATCATATTAATATTAACAATGGCATAGAATTATATATAAAAATCCCTTATGCAGAGGAAAAGGAGACAATCCAAAAAACGAAATCCACAGAGACAGTAAATCAATAGGTACCATTGATTTATTTGCAAGCGTTTTCGCAATAACAATTGCTTCATCAGACAACCATCACTAGACCAAAATCTATTTAAATAGTAACATATGCACATTACATCCAATCACATCTCTAAAAAAAGCCCTCCAAAACTAACCAATTAACCCTTAAAGGAATAATACATTAAAAAGCAAAAAAGCAATAAAGCAATAAAACCACATATATTTAATAACATTCAAATTACATTTAATTTCTGAAATATAAATATTAAAAGTTCCCCATATATATATATATATATATATATATATATATATATATATATATATATATATATATATACATACACATATACATGATTACACACATATATCTATCTATCTATCTATATATATATATATATATATATATATATATATATATATATATGGTTCCCTATCAGAAGCCTGAAATACTATAAGCCTGAAAATCAAAATCTTGAAACCAAGAGCCTGAAAATTCAAAATCCCAAAAACCCAAAATCCTGAAACTCAAAATCCTGAAAACACAAATAATGCTAATATGTCACTATAAAGACAGTAATATCTACCGACTGACCCTGACCCTAACCCTAACCCTAAGGTCCGTCATTATCGCACACTCACCTGACCCGCGCCCTAACCCTAACTCACTTAAACCTCCCCTAACCCCAATATTTGTCACTATTGCATACATGCCTAACCTGCACCCTAACCCTAACTCACTTAAACCGCCCCTAAGCCTAACATAAAACCAATCACACTTACCTGAACCCAACGCATGACCTAACACCACAGGGCTAACAATAGCAAAGCCACAATGACGTCAGTATGTCCATTTTGTGTTTTCAGGATTTTGAGTTTCAGGCTTTTGGTTTCAGGATTTTGATTTTCAGGCTTATAGTGTTTCAGGCTTCTAATAGAGAACCATATATATATATATATATATATACACAGACACACACACACACACACACACACACACACACACACACACACACACACACACACACATAAAAAATCTTACTCTATACATTAATTATAATCTATCCCATCTGCCCCACATGAACTCACACTCTTTTTCTTTTGTAGTCTTCTGGATTTCAGAACAGGTTTAAGTGGAATACTGTCATTAAGTCTGTGCCCCCTATGGGCACCCAATCTAAGAATCCACTGCAGCTCTATCATTTCAACCAAGTTTGTCTTTTCCCCCATCCTACCATTCTCCCTTAATACATACAAAACTTGAAATAAAAATGTGTGATCCTCACCCATCAACATAGTGTGCTTGGCGAATGCACTGTAATCATATTTCTTAGTAGTACAATACATATGGTCCCTAATCCGTTCACGTAAATGTCTAGCAGGCATAGCTATGGGCACTAGCTGTGCCAACTCATATGCAAATTTGGTTATGCCAGAATGGGAGTATCAACATGTCTTATGTACAAATACTTCCCAGATTAGGTTTAATCGAAAGTTTGTCGATGACCTTTTCTTTTTGTGGGCAGGAGACAAACAAGATCTGGTTGACTTTTTGGGTTATTTGAATGAGACCAGCACCTTTCTCAAGTTTACCATGAACAAGTCTTTAGAGACTATTGATTTTTTAGATGTCACTATCTAAAAGAAAGGATATACATTATTAACCAAATTGCATAGGAAGGAATTCTATTGTCATGCATTTTTACACAGGGACAGTATGCATCCAAAGTACATATTTACACAAATAGTTAGTGGAAAAGCCATGCACATATCCATATTATCATGTGAGGAAGATGATTTTGTACAGAGTCTTGAGCTAATGTCTTTAGAATTTAAAACTAGAGGATATAGTGAAACAGAAATTGCTTTGGCCCATACACAAGTATTACATGAAAGGGCAGGTAGGGCTAAACCTAATTTTGGTAATAATGAACAAACTAAACTAGTTAGTAGACCTGTACAAACACAAGTATCAGTAATGTTGTCCTATACAGAAGATGTGAATAGAGTGAAGGAGATGGTCAAGAATAATTGGCATATTTTGGTCACCGATGAACGAACATCTGCAATAGTAGGGGTACAACCCCGTTTTATGTATAAAAATAAGAAGAATTTACAGCAGTCCTTATGCTATCCTAGATTATATACACAAGTGTCTGATATGCCCAAAGGTATGCAGAAATGTGGACATTGTGCACAGTGTCAATTTGTTGATGAATCCTTATTTTTTAGGCATCCTGAAACAGGATACCTTTGGCAATTGAGAGCAGCAGCTGACTGTCAGACTAAACATGTGGTTTATGTGGCACACTGTGTAGCATGTTTTATGTTCTACATTGGAAAAACAAATAGACATTTACGTGAATGGATTAGGGACCATATGTATTGTACTACTAAGAAATATGATTACAGTGCATTCGCCAAGCACACTATGTTGATGGGTGAGGATCACACATTTTTATTTCAAGTTTTGTATGTATTAAGGGAGAATGGTAGGATGGGGGATAAGACAAACTTGGTTGAAATGATAGAGCTGCAGTGGATTCTTAGATTGGGTGCCCATAGGGGGCACAGACTTAATGACAGTGTTCCACTTAAACCTGTTCTGAAATCCAGAAGACTACAAAAGAAAAAGAGTGTGAGTTCATGTGGGGCAGATGGGATAGATTATAATGTATAGAGAAAGATTTTTTATGTGTGTGTGTGTGTGTGTGTGTGTGTGTGTGTGTGTGTGTGTGTGCATATATATATATATATATATATATATATATATATATAAAATCATGTATATGTGTGTATATATATATATATATATATATATATATATATATATGGGGAACTTTTAATATTTATATTTTAGAAATGAAATGTAATTTGAATGTTATTAAATATATGTGGTTTTATTGCTTTTTTGCTTTTTAATGTATTATTCCTTTAAGGGTTAATTGGTTAGTTTTGGAGGGCTTTTTTAGAGATGTGATTGGATGTAATGTACATATGTTACTATTTAAATAGATTCTGGTCTAGTGATGGTTGTCTGATGAAGCAATTTTTATTGCGAAAGTGCTTACAAATAAATCAACTGTATCTACTGATTTACTGCCTCTGTGGATTTCGTTTTTTGGATTGTCTCCTTTTCCTCTGCATAAGGGATTTTTATATATATTTTTATATATATATTTTACTTCGTTTGTTTTGCTGCTGGGGTTTGTTTCATTCAATGACATAGAATTATTTATAAAATTATATCTGGCTGGGCTGGCAGCCCCTCAGTTTTTCACACATACATACAGATTGACCCTAGTAGTAACCCAGCTTATAAATCTTCACCCTCATATTCTTCTTAGTTCACCACTATCTGCAACTTAAATTCCATTTACATCTGCTTTCCCTCTCCAGATTCTTTCCTCGCTTCCTTGCTTTTCTAACCAAATGGTCTACTATCTGACTATTTTTTTTTTGTACTTGCTTATTAATGGAATGTATTGTTTGTCATATTGTTTTATATATTTGCTTTCTTTCTCATCAAATTTTTTAATGTTATATGTTTCATTTTAGAGCTTTTCTCCCCAGGTGTACAATGAAAATGTATCTTTTATAAACCAGTCAGAATTTGCCATTTAAAAACACAATGAATAAATAAAATAAATGTGTTTAGTTTTCTGTGTTAATCATGGAGCAGAGATACATTTAGCACACTAATTCAGGAGGGAAAAATAGATAATACATCACTTCAGTTATCTCAATAGCTATGTGTGTGTGTTTCTTTTCATATCTATCTATATATCTACGCAGTATATATGCATATATTTTTATTCAATAAAGCTGTATAGATTTATAAATAAATTATAAGCACTTGATTACTATGAAATCTCTGCTTGCTAAGATTGCTTACAGTTTTTGGTTCTTTTTTCCTGATTTTAAGTAGTATCAGTCAGGGCCTTCTTAACTCAGAAAGTTTTGGTTTAATGTTTTTCCTTAAGGGTAGGAGACATCTTAGTCCCTAAGTCGGGAAAACTATTGCTCACTACAAGAATCTTTATATATATATAATATGTGTGTGTGTGTGTGTGTGTGTGTGTGTGTGTGTGTGTGTGTGTGTGTGTATGTATATATATATATATATATATATATATATATATATATATATATATATATATATATATATATATATATATATATATATATATATATGGTTCTACCTCACATAAACAAAACACCAAAACACCGACAACGCAATCACCGAAACCACATAACCGACAGTACAAAAACACGAAATTCCACATGCCCGACAACGAAATAACCGATGGTACACAAACACGAAATCACATACACTTCACACACCACAATCAACAAACAAAACACATTCCCGTCCAAAACCACATACACAACACAAGCACACCAAAATCACTACAAACCCACACTAAACCTCACATACACAACTACCTACAACCCTAACCCAAACCCTAACCCTAAGGTCCGTCACTACCGCACACTTACCTGTCCCGCTCCTAACCCTAACTCACTTATCCCGCCCTAACCCAAACACAATCACTACGACACTTACCTGACCCGCTCCCTAACCCTAACTCACTTATCCGCCCTAACCCAAACACAATCACTACCACACACTTACCTGACCCGCTCCCTAACCCTAACTCACTTAACCCACCCCTATCCACACTTACCTTACTCGCACCCTAACGTCCGTCACTACCGCATACTTACACAGCCTTTTCCCATTTCGGCATCCTCGGCGGTGCTTTCATCCATCGGGACGGTCTTCTGCTTGTCGATCTTCTAGGTCCCGTCGCATCGGTCTTCTGTGCTGTCAATCTTCTCGGGCTCGCGATTTCCGTGTCGATGTTCCGGCGTGTCGTTGAAGTGAGGTAGAACCATATATATATATATATATATATATATATATATATATATATATATATATATATATATATTTATATATTTTGCCAACCCACTACATTGACAATAATTAAATTGGCCTCAAACAGTCCAAATTCACAATATCAAACGAACATTCAAATGTTGTTTTATAGAGAGACAAGCCCACCTGTATTCTACTCTCCGGTGCTTATAAATAGTAACTCGAAGATCACACAACAGTGGGGGAAAGGACATAACTCGATTCCCTACTGTTTTTCAAAAATGCTGGTTTTGCCAATAAAGGTTTATATCAGTTTAGGAATGCACCTACAAATGCCGACAAAACAAATGTGCAAGCAAAGCAATGGAACCTATATATGTATGTGTATATATATTTATCTATAACTATATATCTATATTTATTAGTGAGTACTGCAGAAGGCCTGGACCTGTTTCCTTATCTTCTTCTTTTGATGAGGGCTGGCATTTCGGTACCTGCAGCCCCATGACTAAATAGTTGAGTATAAGTATATATGTCTGAAAAAATGCCTTTATAAAATTGCACTGGGCCAAATGCTTCATTTGAGTTCAGTGATAAATAAGAATAAACATGCACATCATTTCATTTACTGGCTTCACTAGATTTATAGTTAATGATATTTTTAATTTAGTGTGTCTTGCTAAGGAATTCTTCAATTACTGATGGGGCATGTTCAAAGTTTGTACTGTATATTTGTTAAACATAATCATATGTAATTAGAAAACTATTATATCAACCAGTCAGAAAGCTACTCTGTTGATCCTGCAATTGATAATTCAAAATTTATTGAATAAAGTTTCCTGTATTGACCTGGTTTCAGCTGACCAGCATCAATGTGAAAAACATGTAATCAAAAAGTCTGTAAAAGACTTTGTAATGATTGAGCTAAGAAGGCCCTTTCTTTTATTTTATGTGTTCATAGGTTCATATGTAAGAATTAGGCTAACTGCCTTTGTGGGCCATTTTAAGCCTAGCCAGTTTCCCTGTTTGTATTCAAAATAACTTGTCAGATTTGGTTATAGATTGGCCTTACCCATCCTATGGTAAATAATTAGATATTACCCATAAAGAGAATAACTGGGATCATAGATAATTTGAGGGGACCCAGAAAAAGAGTACATTATTTAGTGTAGTTAATTGCAATTCTTTCAATAATCCTTTCAGAGAGTCATTATTTTAATGTTAAAACTGAGAAAGTAAATATTCTTTGAAATTTATGATCTGTTGATCTCCAGTTATGTGTTGCTCATAATGTTGCAACTGGAAGGTCAATGGGTGACTTATTTAACTTTCATTAGAATAAGATGAGGAGAAGAGAAATTTTATTTTCTTTTTTATCACGTTATCCTTTTTCTGCAAGTTTGTGCAATATTGGAGTATTATAGGTGTGTGTGTGTGTGTGTGTGTGTGTGTGTGTGTGTGTGTGTGTGTGTGTGTGTGTGTGTGTGTGTGTGTGTGTGTGTGTGTGTATGTGTGTGTGTGTGCTTGTGTGTGTGTGTGATATATGATTTATTGCTGTATGCACTGTGATTCTATTGTGGAAATGGTCATTGGAAGTAAAGCTGGTCAAATTGTGTAATAGATGAACTTCAAGAAATTGATTGATATTATTCAGGACTTTTTTCCTTCTTTTCATATTTGTGCTACCCTTGAGCTAGTGTATTTCATTTCAAGGGGTGTTGTAAAAGTTGCATTTGTTTCTTTTTCTGTGACCATAAAGGTAACCTATTCATTTACATTTGCAATCAGTTTAATCAGATTATTTCTGGTAGAGGCAAATGTAATCACTGATGAGGTTATAGCCACCAACAGTAGTGAAGTGAAGGAGATGTTTTCATCATGCATCAGGAGCTGACAGAGCTTGTAAAGGAGGTACTGGAAAGGTGGTTACACACCCACATTTGCCATCTACAGGGACCATGTTCCAGTGAATCATTGAGTTGCATTCCTGCCCAGAATTAACTTTGCCTTCTGAAGCAGGACCCAGTGATAAGGGCTCACAGGGTGACAAGTAATTTCCAATTATGTTGAAGCTGACAGACATTGCATCGCTGAACACATAGCCCTATCCCAAAACCTGGTGTTCCCCTCCCTTTTTTGTCTATGACCATGCCTGCACAGTATCTAGTCCTCTCTTTTTAAAAATGCCTTTTATAAATAGGTATTTTATGTTTGATATATATATATATATATATATATATATATATATATATATATATATATATATATATATTATAAATTATTTACAATGTTTCATATATTTGTACTTGTTTACATGTATTTGTCTTCCTCTTAAAACATTTACTCATATGAGGTTAGAGCTTGATTATAAAATACTTGGTAGGGGCATTTGTTTTATTGAACAGAAAGGGCAGATAATGGAATATATTTAATCATCTATAGATTCTTTTATCTTTGTAGTATTTAATTTTTTATTGATGTTTAGTAGGTTTTTTGATATTTTGTTAATTGATTTTGAGGAAATTATATCACAATTTATTGGTTATATAATGAGTGGAAAAGGTTGGTTCAGCATCTGAAGTCCCAAGTTTAGGATGAAAATCCTGTTGTGGTTTTTAACATTTATATGGTGTCTTCTGTTTCATAAAGGAATTCTGGTTATTTTTACTCCAACGAGTATTTACTGGTTCCTTACAGTGTGAATATTTTGGTAGATCTGTGGTTTTCTTTTAGGTCTTTCACATTGAGTTACCTCCATTACTTTGTTTGGTATTTTTGGTCTATACCCTTTACAACCTTTAATCTTAGTAAAAGTGCATCAGCCTATCACACCCATGCTCTAAAAGGGCTTATAAAACAACAAAAATATTTTTTCCTGTAATATACATAGCACAACAGTTTGAATATAGAAACTTTAAAGTCCATATGTATACACAGAGAAATAAAACTTCTCGTCCTATAGCAAAATAGAGAAAAATCCTTCAAGCATACTAAGACATTGGCATCCGTCCTGCAGCTGAGCAGACCTTCAATGTGCATCTCTAAGTAATACTGAAATAAGCAGAAGTGAATAGTTTTAAAGTAACTACTTCCCATGTCTCATTGTACTCATGAAGTGATGTGTACATTATTGCTGTACTAGGAAGACAGATTTGATCCTCAGTTTGTTATAGGTTGTTTACCAATGTACCTTATATAGGCTTTTAGTATTATCTTGAACTATGTGCTTTCTGACATTCACTTTAATTTCTTCTGTGGCTTCACTTGATAATGTGCACATCTAGGCAATATCAGTTAGGCATACAGTGGGCTAAATCCGTGGATGTCTACCCTGTAACAATATACAAAATGATCTATATCATGTACTGATCACTTCCGATACATATATTAAAAAGCCAAGCAGAATATTTGTATGTAGCAGTTTGGTAGGTATGTGTACATTATAAATATATTAGGGGGAACAAACTCTCCATTCACATAAAAGAAAGTTTATCCCTCTCCATATTCAAACACAACTTGGACATCTGGATGGGAAACAGAACATTTACCACCAAACTGCCCCTGTACTACTAATGGGCAGAGGCAGCTCATAAATGCTTTATCCCAAGCATGGGTCCACTCAAATTCTCAACAAAATGGACTATACTCCAAGGGGTAAATGTCTCATTGATAAAATTCAGCAAGAAAATCAAACCAAAACTCAGGATTACAACGAGGCAACCAGGCCTTTGGCTGAAAAATTCAAACAGCATATATTCTTCAAACAGAAGGATTTATTCAAGTAACAATAAGTCCAGTCTGTGTAAAATTCACAACTCACAGTTCATTTATTTGAGTGACATAAAAACAGTAAACACTTGCGCTAGATAGCTTCCTCAAACCTTCAAAAGCAAACACACCTTTCCTTTCCTTATAAACTGCCTTCAAGTATTTCAAAATGTGTCATTACCAATCAGAACACTTCTTACATGGTCATGTGTCTAATGAAAAAATGCAGCAACACGTAAAGATAAAGAATACAGTACTCAGCCCTGTGGTAAATGTAAAATTTGTTCATATATTAATGTTGTTGCTGTTGTTGTTGTGTCTTTCGGCTTTTCTCGGTTAGGGGTAAATTTGTACATCCAGATACAGGTCAAGAATTCATATTTACTTCAGCAGCTACTTGCTTGACATCTCATGTGGTCTACTTAGCAGATTGTCAATGTTGCCACTCATTCTATGTTGGTAAAACCAATAGAGTTTTTAAAGATCGTATAAGGGAACATCTTTATAATATTCGTACTAAAAGTGAGCATAATGCTCTGTCTAAGCATATTATGCAAGAAGGGGAGACACAAATTTAAATTCAGAGTTATAGAGGTTATTGTACCAAGTATTAGAGAAGGTGACATCAGAAATGTTACTGAAAATAGAGAGGCATGATGCATAATAGCCTTTAGAGCAAACAAAGGAAGAGGACTCAATGAAAGAGCCTCTATTAAACCTTGCCTAAAGAATAGGAAGATGAAAAAGTGAAGTCAGAAACTCAAATTATTTGATTTCTGACTTCTGTGGTTGCATTATGGCTATATTATAAATCAGTGCAGGTTATATGTGTTATAACTGTGCTGCACAACCCTTACATATTCTGAACTATATTCTTGAATTGTGTTCTTGAATTGTATTCTTGAATTGTGTTTTGAGCAAGCTATTGCTGTGCATTTATTATTTTATTTCTGTATAAATTAGTACATAACTTTTATACATTTTATACTGAGCAAGTTGTTGTTGTGCTTTTATCATTTTACTTCTGCATTTTTATGTTTGCTTTTATTTTTGCACTTTTGTATAAATATTTAAATTAGACACATGACCATGTAAGAAGTGTTCTGATTGGTAATGACACATTTTGAAATACTTGAAGGTAGTATATAAGGAAAGGAAAGGTGTGTTTGTTCTTGAAGGTCTGAGGAAGCTATCTAGTGAAAGCACTTACTGTTTTTATGTCACTCAAATAAATGAACTGTGAGTTATGAATTTTACACAGACTGGACTTGTTGTTACTTGGATAAATCCTTCTGTTTGAAGAATATATGCTGTTTGAATTTTTCAGCCAAAGGCCTGGTTGCCTCGTTGTAATCCTGAGTCTTGGTTTGATATTAGGGGGAGAGTTTGATCTGCTTATTTCTGTATACTGTTTACCAGTGTTCATTTTTCATTCTTCCACATTGTTACAGGATTCCCTTGACATGTGTGTTTTATGACCCTTTCATTATAACTTATTCTTTGGCTTCACTTGATAATGCACTGACTTAGAATGCGTTTGTTAGGCAGGCAGGGATTCAAATCCAGGCATATCTACATGGTAACAATATACAACATAATCTGTATTATGCACTAATCACTTACAGGGTATATATGAAGACAGACTAAACATAGTACATGTACGTAACAGTATGGTGGTGATATTTATATTGACAAAACAATAGGCGTGAGGTTCTGATCCTCTGATTGGTGTGTATTGTTAACCAATGTTCATTTTTACTATAATTGGTTCTGCAGCTTCACTTGATAATGCACTGCTCTAGTGAGTAACAGTATGCAGAAACAAAGTAAAGTTCACAGAGGTCTACCTTGTAGCAGTATAGAAAACAATCCTTATCATGTGCTAATAACATACCACATAAATATGAGTAAGGTGAACATAATACATGTATATGACAGCTTTCATGACTCACTCTACTTATGTAGTGATATGTATGCTGTCACTACAATTGCAGAATGGTTTTAATCCATGATGGTTGGTATGTTGTTTTTGTGTGCTCAGTTTTCAGTTGTCAGCAGTGTTTTAGAATGTTCATGAAATGTGTGTTTTCATACCTTATCAGTACAAGTTCTTCTGTGGCTTTACAAGATAATATACTGTCCTATAGGATGTTATTTCCATAGGCAGAGATTCTAATTAATTTCACTGTACTTTTTCTGTCTTGCTATCATGTGTTCCTTTACCATGAAATGTGCTTTACTTTCCAAATGCTTACACTGCATGCTTTGCTACTGCCCTGGACTACAGAATAGCATTGTCAAATGCAGACATTCAAACCCATTTAGGTATAGTTTGTCATCATGCTGTCATGTGTACCATTCCCATTTTCTGTCATATTCTCTATGAGTGCTTCTGTGTCATACGTTTCTAATACCTTCATCTAGATAACATCACTGACAGGCAGGGGATGAATTCTGTTCATATGTGTTTTTCATTTCTTGCTATCTCATGTTCAGCTCATGTGAAATGTTCAGGTTACAAATTATGTCAGGGAGTTTGTCACTTTCTAACCAAATATATTTATGGAATTCACCTACCATAAAAATTTTTTTCTACAGTCATACCTTGAGTGACAGTTGGCAGAGAGCAATGCAGACAGCGATATATGACCACAGAAAATGGCACTCTGCATCCTGTGGCAAAAATAAAAAAATAATTTGGCATGTGCTAGTCATTTACAAGTTAGGCCACACTGTGCAAACCAATCTGAAATAAAGTACAGTTACTGCTGTTATTCAAAATCATTCAATAGCTCAATGTATTCATGCATTTAGTCTTACTGTATCAATGCTCTGGTTGTGGACTTCAAATTTCCTGCTGTTTTAAAATTTTTCAGTTTGTAAAATATGTGCAACATTTTTATGATATGTGTGCTTTATGACCCCCATTTTACTCTAACTGCTGTAGTGGCTCACCTTTGCTAATGCACTGTTATGGAAACATTCACTGGGAAAGTCATTCATTTCCCTTGAGGTCTACCTTTCTTTTTCTTTGCCATCCTTCTGTACATGTACCACATTTCATTTATATGACTATGTTCCATCTGCTACAGTGGCTTACTTTATTAGTGAAGTATGGATTTACTGTTGATGGATCAAATCTTCCCAGGGTTACATAATATTCCTTTTTCATGATATTCACAGCATAGTACAAGGCCACTGCTGATATTCTGATGTTTTCAGGACTGGCATAGATTGCTTTACCACATTACTTTATTGCATCCCACCTCACCTGCATAGGTTTCATATTCTTCAAACCTCACATAATGTCATAGCGCCTTCTTTGCTCGACTCTTCCTAACAGTTGTTTTCTTCTGCAGCTCCCATACCACTATATGTTCTCTACCTCTATGGATTCTGTTGCAATAGTATAATCCCTACTTCACCCTAAGCCAACATTGAACTTTTCCTTACATTGTGTTTATGTACATTATGCATCTGCTTGAATGTATTGCCATCAGCTACTGAGAGTGATCATGAACTTCTAACGTTTAATGTTTATCTCTGCTGCTTGTACTCCATTGTGACTATGAAGTGGTTTAACATAATGTAGCTGATGTAATTAGAGATGGTGAATACATATTGCATTGGTGGATTTATTGCAATGGTGGATGGATAGCTTTACTCCAGTGTATTGTATTGTGTAAGCCAGGAGAGTGCTTTTGGGTGATTGTTTCCCATTTCTCTGATATGGTGAAACTGTGTAATTGATACATATAATATTATGGGTATGGAGGATGAAGGGTGGTTTACCACTTGCAAAAAAGATTTCTGTGTTTTTATACTCTTTCTGACTCACCAATTTCAATATTTATTTTTTTGGAATCCAGCAGGTTGAATGAGTATGCTTCAATCACTCATGTGTAAACTGATCTAGTTGCAGGTCAGTGCTGCAGCCATTTTGATGGGCTCCTCATTGTGCACACTGTCATGGCCATATCTAAATATGATTAGCACTGCTGTTCGTCATGCACTTAGTGTCTGTAGTACTGGCTTGGCCATGATCCTGGATGTGGCAATTATGAATCCCCAAGTTTGCAAAATAATCTCAAAGTCTTTATCATTTGTTTCACCTCTTTCTCTTCCCTCTCCATCTTTTCCTTTCTCTTTCATTTTTTCCCTACATTAGTGTATCTAATTATGCAGTCTAAGTGTAAGCAAATGTATTCAATGTAGTCTTTTCCCTCTCTTTCTAGTATACTTAAGACAAATTTTCTAATTATGCTTTATATTCCTTGAACCAAAAGCAGATATTGCATGATTTCAGAATTAACTATGTTTTGACACTGGAGTCTGACCCCTTTTTATTATTTATTATTTTTGGATCATTATATCTGAATACTAGCATGCATTTCCTGCTTGGGGTTTTCCCAGTTGTGCCCCAAGAATGCAAAGATAATGGTACGACTGAGCGAGCCATGTGCAGTCTTACTCTGCAAGTATTCATGTTTTAAACGATTTTGAAATATGTTCTCAAAAATGAATTAATTTATAAATAGATCAGTCATGAATCCTCTTCTCACTAATTCTTGTCTCACGTTCACAGTCCATTTAGCCATTAATGTATTTCCCCTTCATTTCATCAGTACTAGACTTGAAATAATAAGTCTAAAACCACATGCATCTCTGAAAGTGTAGAGAAATCTCACAGAAGACTAAAATTTGTAGGTTCACTGATTTTTGCCAGTAGACTAAAGGACACAAATGCTATGTACCATATTCATCCATATCACAGGTGAGGAAGCAATCAAGGTATTTAACATCTTTACCTTTATAAATGATGAAAAAGAAAAGCGTAATTTTAAAAAGTAAATCCCCGTCATACTGACAAACAAAGCAGAATTTATCATATGTTAGATGTGCTAATTTTAGAAAAGACTTGGTTTCATGATACAATAGATTTCTATATCATTGTTCTTAAACAAGGACTACAAGATGTTTGAAAAATTTACTTATAAGAGACAGAACTGTCCATAGATTTAGTGATGACCAAATAAGGGGCAGACTACTGAAGCAGAAAATTTGATAGTAGAGATAACCACCAATTTATAAAGTATGTATAAACTGTCAAATGTGCAACTTAGCAATATATCAGAAGAGCTACAAGCATTAAAAGATAAGGTCTGTAAAAATGAGGTGAAAATGAAACTTGATTCATTAATCATTTTAAAAATAAAAATTAAATTGCAAGTGACCACGACAAAACAGAAAATAAACAAGCAGAAGCCACACTAAATGCAAATGGGGCGTATTTCTGAACATTGCACAATATTTTGACAAAATCATTAGTTCACTTGGTTTGTAGAAAAAATAATATTCTCAAATTAGCAAGATTGAAGAATTCTGTGGTAAAAATGTTTCCTTTGGTGATAGGGATCTTTCCTCATTATGTTGGGTTATAAAGTCTTAGAGATATTATATTTTGCAGATGTAAAGGAGCACTGTGGCATGTTCCCTACTAAATGTTTTTGTTAAAGTTTATTAAGTACATTCAATAAATAACCACATATCCAAGCAAATATTTTGGGTTTATGCATTAAAAGTCAGGCTGTTAAATGTTACTTTAGATCAGTAACTTATGTGGGGGCATTAACCATCTTTCCAGAATCTGTAAGAAATGGAATAAAAAAGTGCTGCAGCCAGTTATTAACATTTTATATACAAAAGAGCAGTCTAAAAAAATTGTAAATTCATACATTGAATATAGTACACGAGACATGCAGAATGAGTGCTTGTATTCAGTGCAAGCTGTGAGTATATGCAGAATAGGCTTTGGTACAGACACCAGTGGAATAAAAGCAAAAAAATAAAAACATAATAAAATAAGACTACATGCACATGCAAAGTAGAGCATAATGATAGAATCTAATTTAAAATGCTGAATTTAAAAATGTTGGCTATATAAGCCTGCATGCATATTACTGTCACATGTCGGGCACAGACTCAATCCTGTCAGTCGATTCTGAATGAAATGAGTGTATAAATAAATAAAACAAGTTATTTTACAGATAGTAACATTACAGAATCAATTAAGCCTTGCAAATATTATGTGCAGAGATGCTTATGTAACACTTGCTAGGAGGAAATTTCATGTGGTTTAAATGAGTTAATGTCTGCAGTAAAATTTGACAAAAATTCACTTCATAGTAACAGGTTGCAGGCTGTGAGACCATTCTATTTGGTTGTGTGATAGGGTAAACTGAAGATTTGCAGGGATAATCATCAGCACATTTTAGAGAAATTTTCAAGCGAGTACAGTGCATAGAAATTCCAGTGCTGATTTTAGCTTGCAGATTTCAGTGAAGCATATATGAAATCATAATGTTACTGGCAAATATTCTACTGGCTGCTTTTGCAGGGGGGCTGTGCCCCCATAGCCCCTACTAATTACACATATACTGACTACGACATTGTACTACAGTGGAGAAAGGGCACATTTCCTGCTCCCTACTGTAATGCGATCTCAGAACAGTGAAGCAGTTTTTGTGGTGTGTATGTGAGTGAGCTTTCTTTTCTGTTTACTTTTTTTATTCATCGGGTATTACAACGTCTGCGATGTTGGCTAACAATGACGATTTGATGATGTAAAACTCAGCAAAATTAGTATTCACTGAATGAAATGTTCACTCTTGTGTTCTCGATGAATAGCAGTTTGGGGAAGAGAATGTTCAGTGCTTTGACATAGACCTGACAAAATGAAGTATTTATCTATATGGATTAAAAATAATTCTGTTATGGCAGCTAAGGATGTGTGGAAAGAGACTGAACAGAAGATAATACAAAAACTAAGAAACTGAAGGTTCTTGTTTATGGGTATGAATAGTTAGATACATGCAGTGAAAATATTTTTAGTTCCCTTAGTTTTATATATAGATCAGTCACATTTCTATTAACCAAAAGACAAGTTGTGGACAATAATTAACAGTTAAAGGAATTTATTTGGGAAGGGAAGAGGGAGTGAGTTAAATGGGATAATTTGATCCTCCCCATAGAACAATGTAGTTTAGAATTTCCTGATTTATATGGATATTTTATAGCTATGCAGTTAAGACTCATATGCATAATATAATCTGAAAATCATAAATCAGAATAGAAAAGGGTGGTGACGTTTGGTGGATTTCAAGGAATAAGGAAAGAGTAGGATTCTGGATGGAGATCTTAAAGGAACTGATATATTATTGACAAGTTTCCTTCTTATATTTGTAAATAAAATGCTGAGATAACATTTTCCACATTATACATCCTCTTATGCATGCACTTGTCATTAAGGTGTATGCAATTTTACTCATTATATCAATTTTTCCAAAAAAAGACTTGCATTTGATGCTCATATGTTAGATGCCAAATTAAACAAAGGCACCTCAATACTCTTTCTAATGCAGTTTTATAGTCTCATTTTATTAAATAACAGCCTCCTCTCCTCCTTAGTAACAAATATTTTGCCAGTAACTTAAAATATGCAATGAAAATATTTGCAACTTGTGCGTCAAAAATGTGTCAGACAAAAAAGCTGATATTAAAAAGTTCTCAGCCCCTGGTCTGCTAAACTGTTTATCTGTAAAGTTATCAGCCTGGAGGCACAAAGAGAGAGATAAAGCATGGACTACAGCCAGGGCTACCAGAATTTGATTACTGTCTTAGGAATATAATGGAGCTGGCAATGATGAGAATATGTATGCTATTCTGGAGGGGGGTGGACAGACGATTGTTTAAGTAACTGGTAGAGAACAGGGCTTGTAATGATTGCTGGCTGGATGAGTGTGAGCAGTAAAGCAATGCAGTTGTCCTGGAGCTAATGATATATAAATTGGCCAACTCGGCTTGCTACTTAAAGTCATCACATCCAGAATAAGGCCTAAGGGGAAAAATACCTATATGGCAGTGATATTATGTTTCCAGCTTCTGGTCACTTTCTACCTCTCAGTCTGAAAATGTCTCCTTCATACACAGTGTATGAAGGTCCCTGATGGAGAAAATAACTGAGCATCCGGAGTTCAAGTGGAAGTGGTATAGGTGACCAGAACAAGCACAAGGGCTGCAGGTGACCAGAACTTGTTTATCAGTTTTATTTTCATTTCTGATTTGGATATGTACCTCTAGGTCATTATTCCATGCTCCCTGTTGGAAAACTGTTCCAAGAGACACTTTCACATAAGGGCTGTAAACTTTTAGAATATTGCCTAGCTAAAATGTACAACATTACAATGTGCAAGCTGAAGAAGACCTTGCAAGCCTAACATAACTCTAATAATACACATATACATTCAGTTCTAACAGCATTAAGTTGCATATAAATATTGATAGTTAATAAATAAAAAAGGGGGAAAAAGCACATGGGATGTGTTATTTATTGTAAATAAATAAAGAGTAATCAAAATAAAGGGACAAGTAAAAAAGTCTAATAGAAATTGGAGCTAAATGTTACAAGGCCTAGTAAAATAAAACATGTACTTTCTAAACAGACAAGAATAATGAGGAATAAAGAATATGTCCCCAGCATATGTTTCTGCTTAGTACACTGTTTCTATCTCTTAAAACATTTTATACATCATGTACATTTTATTCAGATTATAAGAACAACAAATTAAGAGGAAAACTGTAATGAAATAAATTGGATTACAACTTTGTATTGTGCATGCAGTTATGTGTGGTACATGCCAGTTTGCGTAAAATGACCTGTGTGTGTTTCAGATGGTGTGATCATATAGGAGATTTAAAGGAATTGAGCCAATGAGCCTAGCAAAACCAGTGAAGCTGCAACTCAGTGCATATGCGAGTTTTTCATCCTCTATTTCCAATACCAAGATACATTTCAACAAATGGAACACTCATGCCATAAAATAAAGTCTCTACAAAGTAATACCAAAATGACCAAAGGAAAAATATATTTAATGACCATAAACTGCATTCAGTAAGGGCTTTCATCTTAAACAACACGTCTTCAGACTGAATGAATTTAGTACATACAAACCTTAAAATACACATCACATGACTTAAATAACTTCTCACATCAATGAAATAATTAATGCCTAAATATTTTCCTTTTTAAATGAGTCTTAAAATTCTCTTTGTCATTTAGCCCTGAAGGTTTGCAGACAACCAGTTTTACTTGCCAGCAATACTCTCTGCAGTCCAACTCATCTTCTGCATGAAACCTACTTGAAAAATTATTAACTTGGAAATGCATCATAGGACATATGAGCATATGCATGACATTGTATAAGGGATATGAATAATGGATTGAGTGAGCATTATTCAATTAGTAAAGGTAAGGTTTCTTTTAGGTTTTTGGTTCTAGATCAAGTTTGCTTTACATTACAAAATTGTTGATGGTTAACAGAATGCATTAAACTTGATGATGTTGAAAGGTTAATTGTTGATCACTGTTTCCAGTTAGTAAACAGGCATATATCTACACATTTTTATTAAAACTACTGGATCAACATTATATGAAGACATACAACACAGAATTTTCTTAAAAACAAAATAGCATTTCACCACGTGCAACATAAAATTAAAGACTTCTAAGAGGACACTTTAATAAACAATGAGAATAAAAAATAACTGAAATGCTTTAATTTTTCTGACAAGAAGTATACATAATCATTCTATTAATTTTCTAAGACTCTCAGATTGCAGGGTAGAAGTGAAAAAGTTAATGAAAATGTTTTAAAATAACGTACAAGTAAAGCTCATGTTTACTCTGTTGCAATAAGTGAAACGTGCTTCTTGAAGTGTCTGTGGATTTTGGTTTGGTTGTAACAGCTTTCTTTGTGTGGGATACAGAGAGATGTCTGGGGTCACCTTGTCAGAAAACAATTACTTTAATTGTCTAATCCTTGTTTTATCTTAAAAAAAAGACTATGGATTAGTTCTGAATTGTGACTTTTTAAATTCCTGTTTAAACTCTTGCATAGTGAGCAAGTAATAAAACATTAAAACTGTAGTTTATATAAGCCTTATGCTCATTCTTTATTTCATCTGTATACATGCTAAGTTTTACTATGCATTTAAATCTTAGTTTATTCAGTAATGTGGTTCATGAAGTCTTGATAGCAACAGAGTTCCTCACCACAATCCCCTGGCTTTGGTTTACTTTCATCATGCCCTAATAAGCTAAGTAAGGTAGTCATTTGTCTTCAGATGGGTAGAACAACTTAATTTTGCTAAAGTATCTTTAACTGGATGAATTACTTTTTATTTAATCCAACCTAGAACCATTTTACATGTGTGTCTTAAGTACTGCTAAACTCATTTCGGATATGGCCATCAGTATAACATACTTCTACCCATAATCACATTGTCTGTGCTTAAAGTATATTTCTCCCTTTCTCCCACTATTTAAAAATGTCTGCTTGACTAACCCTTTAAATCACACACACACACACACACACACACACACACACACACACACACACACACACACACACACACACACGCACACACACACAAAATGGAGCATATCCTTTCTATGGACTCAGTGCTAATACAGGTAGACATGTTCTTTTGAGTTGTAATTCATTAGGAAGGAAATCGTTTAGTTTTTATCTCCAGGTCTTAAAATATCTCCCTTAGGATATGTACTCAACTTTGGAAATATTTACTGTTAATTATCAGTTTTCTTTTTATTGAGTAATATATTTGCATGCTGTAGAGGGTAAATAACTGCACTTGTATATATAATCTTGATCGATATATACAAACGGATAGGCCTTCCAGTTTAGAATCATTTTAAATAGTTTTATATCAGTTGGAATATTTAACTGTGGACCCTTCTCAGGCCCCATGGATATGTCACTACATAGAAAGTTAACAGATACCAATTTAGCACCTTGTAGAATTCCTCAGTCTAGAAAAATCTTAACCATTTCTGAATCCATGCTAAGAGATGATCATTTAATCATAATTTCAGTAACTTTTTTACCAATAGTCTGTGATCTACAAAATCAAAAACTTGGTTGAAATATGCTTGGACTATGTTAGCCTTTAACTGATCATCTACAGGTTTTTCAGTTTTAAAGAGAAAGTAATTAACAGCCTGTTGAGTGAAATAATGTTCTCTGTACATCAAGACTGCTTTACATCCTCAAATTTAATGAAGTTAATCAACCCTGCAGTCATTGAGCAATTCATCACTCTGTTTGTTTTGTCACTCTTTACATTCCTCTTAATGGCCTGCAGATTAATTATTATTTCCATTGTCTTTTTTTATAGGTTGGACTGTTGAGGTAATTTTCAAGACATCTACTATAAACTTAGCTGCTGAGTTTACACTGATCATATATGTATAAGGTGTTCTGGAAACAGATGACCTATTTTTGATGTATCATGTACTGATTATGTTGTTATTTTCTGGAAGCATTCCTTAGTCAATTTTTTAAGTTGCTAAGGTCTTACATTTAAATCTTTGGTACCCTGGCCTGTGCATTGTTAATCAGTATATTATTTTTTTCATTTATTCCCTTACATTTCATGGTAACAATCCCAAAAACAGTGCATAATATCATATCAGCATCTCTCATTACTGTAACAATTATCTTAAATTTGGATTTACGGTTTTCTCTGTTTTATGATAGTTTCATTACTGGCTTGGAACTTATTTGCAAATACTTCTTGAAATCTATTGTGTTTCTTACTTCTCTGTTTCCTTTCTGTTAAATTTTAGATGCATTTTTCCTTTTTCTTCTTTATAACACTATGCTACCCATAAATCTTAGAGTCTTGATTATAGAAGTTTGATGGTTTTGTGATTAAGTTACAAAATACTGATCACAAAATCTCTGGCTTATTCGAGTGCAAACCACAGTCAAGATTACCTAACAGAAACAATTTTTTTTTGGTAGGGAACACTTAGACTAGTGAAGGGCTGCAACCTTGTACCACCTACAACTTATATGGGTCAACTTTAGTTCACAATATCTCAAAAGAAAAGAGAAATCCTTACAATAACCTTCAGAAAAAAATCCACAGAACTGCACATTAATGATTGAGTATATGAGTTTCAGTTACACAAGGGACTTGCAAGGGAAAAAAATCATGAATTTGTCTGTTGACAAATTATAGTGAGACTACTAAACAACTCAAAGATATGGCGTTTACATTTAATATGTATCTGTCATCCATTAATTAAAGATAAAAGAGCACCATCATGCTGACGTGCATCTAGCTAATAATGTATTAATTAGAAAGATAATAATTTATATATTAATAATGCTTTAAGGACAATACTTACCATGGTATCATGATATTTGATTTGATTACATTAAATATTGCTCTTCTTTGCAAGTATAACTTTTATGGCCTTTTTCTAAAAGTCCTTGACTTATCAGTTTTCAAAGGCTAGGACATTGTAGAAAATTACCAGCACATATTTCAGGAAGTAATTTTATTGTATCATATTCATTGTCCTTAATTTAAGTATCTGCAAACTTATAAGCCTAATGCTACAAGTGTAAAATTCCCTTATATGCCATAGGGGATTTGTCAAAATGATTCAGGATGGTGTAAATGTTAAACTGGTTGTATACGTGAATTAAATCTATCACTGTGTTTACTAATAATAATGGTTGTTCTTGATTGCAACATTGTCAGTCAAAATCTGAGATCTATTTTCTTTCTTTCTTTATTTCTTTATTTATTTATCTCTGCATTGGATTTTACAAATACTACCACTATAATATTTGAGCAGTGACTTGGAGAAGAACAAGAAAATGCAATACTGAAAAGTAATTTTTGGATTGAAATACCGCAATGCTGGTAGCTATGTTCTCTTCATAGCTCAATCTTGAGTCCACTATGGTATCTTACTGTTACTACTGCTTTACTGAATATTAAGGACCGATGTAAATCAGGCATTATTGGCAAATAATGGTAACCGTGAGTTACATCTAAAATGAATGATAAATAGATATGGATTATGAAGTTATAGATTGAAAAGGTGAAAGATTATATTACAGAGAGAGATTTTACTTAATTTTAGATCTATACCTCCTCATGTGAATGTTTCCCCCTCTTACCTTTCTCGACTGATTCATGCCAACAGTGACAAACATATGTTTTACAGAGCAGCATTTTAGCAATGTTTCCTAGATAGTAATGTTTTTAATTTGGAGCAGAGTACTGATTCACTTAAGAATATTCATAGCAGATTAAAGATGTATAGTTAAGGTTTCCATTTGGGCAAGTAAAGAATTTGCTACTATTTATTTAATATAAATCCCAAGATAAGATCATTTTAAAACTGCTAACATGTTTAATAGGACTAGAAAGAACTTCAAAGCATGATTTGCTTTAATTCTAATCCATACACACAACATTTGCCTTGTATGTTATGTTTTCAAAGGTTGATTGCTTTTTTATAGCAGAACTTTTTAATATATTTTTTAAAAGCCAACTCCACAGTCCACTTGATGAACATCTGTTTATGGATATGTAACTGAAAGAAAAATCATCCTTCTATATTCTGTAACTCATGGAAAACAAATGAAGATCCCTCACCCTTCCAATGCAAGACAAAAATGCCACTGCTTCAGTTTTACTACCAGTACTTTTTGACAAATTTATTCAACTCTTATGCTGATTCCTAAACTTGTTTGGATAAGAATGCCACTAAATGCCAATACTGGGCTCAAATAGGGTCTTATAATGTACACATAAAATTCCTTGCTATAACATTTAATTGCTCTAAAAATTGTGTCTATTAGTTCTTATGTCCTATTATGTACTTGAAAGTAATCATTTCTATGTCACACTTGTTAAAATTTTTCAGGTGCTCTATGTAAGGCATGTTGTCCCTGTACAGCAGCTGTGCTCAAATGATTTCCTCTGCAGTGCATCAGTTTACACTTTTATGTTATAATACAGTTTGTTAGCAATTGCCCAAGAGGACACATGGAACACATAATCCTAGAGATTTTGCATTGACCTCTGGTGTTAATAAAAGATGCCTCCTTTAAATTATCTGGATATTTTACTCCATAAATGCTGTCTCTATGGGGGAAGCTTTACAAAATGTGGTTGAGCACAGCAGGATCTAATAATGAACCCTTGGGAAGCTCTCTTTTGAGCAAATTTGGTTAGAGATCTCCCTCCTGTGTTGTATTCCTAGTCTTCTACTTGAGTACCACTCTGAAATCACATTAATTAAGTGGGTGGACAACCTTTAATTCACATAATGCATTTAGAAGACTCAAATGATCAACTAAATCAAAAGCCTTCATATAATCCAGATAGGTAACATCAACACCATAACTCTCAGCTAAAGGGCTATAGCCATTTAATCAAATGGGTCTATTTGATTAGTGTTATATGAGCTGCTGTCAGAAAAGCACATTGGCAGATGCTACTTACTCCTTCTGTTTCAAGACTGCACTTGAGAAGCTCTAATACCTAAACTCATTCAGCTAACAGTAGAAGATACACATATAGCTCTATAACAATGCGTCCTCTCTACTTTCTAGCTTAAATAAGGACATGACAGTTTTTTCATTAATTAAGATTAAATGCTCAATGTTCTATATTTGTTTCAGAAATATACATACTATCACTAAATTGTGAATTAGTACAAGGTGAAATATTTTCCTGTACATATTACTAATAGTGACTGAATGACTTTTGAACATAAATGACACTTTTTATGGGGAGTTTTGCCAGACAGTTTTACATCTGACCTCAGTCCTATTTGCTTATCTTGTATCATATATACAGGATTTTTTAAATGTGCTACATACTCGTTTATAATGGTTAGCATTTTTTTCTCATTTTTTAAGCATTAGTAACTCTGCTATCTATAAAAAAATCTATTTAAAACGTATTGAAAGTGATGTCAAATTAACTACACAATGTAACTACAAGCTGGTGCAATGTTTCTAATAAAAACAGACAGAACCAAATGTTGAATTTTGCTGTTTTGAGATATCAGATTCAGAGAGCTGAAGATCTTTCTTAATTTCATTTTAAAGCTTTTTGCAAAATAAATCAACAATGAAATATAGTACTTCTAATTTTTGTTGTCTACAACTTTATCAAATGTCAGCAAACTTGCCTTGTACTGGATATGTCCATTTAGTTAGACATTTCTCATTAGCCTATAGTGTAATGTGTTCATTAACCTATAACATATTTTGTAACATACTATTCACCAAATCGTGTTAGTAATGCATTCTGTGTTGGTAAAGAAGAAAGCTAGAAACCATATCTCTGGTGTGTGTTTTTGGTGTACTTACAAGTCAAAAGATTTCCAAAGTATGGTGAAAAACAGAAGCAAACATCTACAATATTTGGGTAGAATGTGTCAGACATCCAGTAGAAGAGAATATATCTAAGCAGAACTTACAGCAGCAAACTTGTAATTATACAACATTTAAGACAAAATAATTTTTTAAATTTCTAATTTCTTATTGTACTTTCCTAGAGCATCTACTTTTATAATCAGAACTGGAATTGGACAGGTTTGCTTTGATGAAGCAGTCACTTTACACACTCATTCTCCATCTAATTTTAACCCAAAGTGTCTCAAGACTGATTAGAATATGCAACTGTCATAGTACTGAGTACCAAAACTAAGTAAAAACTATAATATGAATGGCATATTAGCATTTTTTCTGAATTTAAAGGAAGTACAAAATCAGTGATGTGACTATAGTTAATGCAGCATTACATCTTTAATAGCTGTGTTAACAGATCTGCAAAGAAAAATTTGTTTCTCTAGAAGTTCAATTTATATATTATTTTTACACTTTTGCAGACCATTATGTTGTGTATAGGTAGGTCGTAAACAGGACGTATCCATAACTTACTCTACTACTAATAGATAGTTAAAAGATCCACAGCATTATGAAAAATCTTACAAATTGACAATATTTCAACTTCTAATAGACCTAGACCATATGGGGATAAATGTCTAACAGTGTGAAATTTAAAAAGAGTAAGAATAGGTTTAAGAAATGGAAACTAATATCTTGAACATAGTTAATGTGAGCTAAATCACTCATTAGCTATGTTGATTAAATGTGTTTTTAGGTGGGAGAAGTTTATGGCAACTAAGGTTTGGGCAGAAAGTGGATATGTCACTACATAGGAGCAAACAAAAAAACAGCAAGGACTTTAACTGCAGGTCATATTAATCATTAAATGTGACTTTGGTTAAAATAAGCTTATATGTTTATCATTAATCCTGCCAAGGAATGTATCCTTAAAAGTCTTACTGGAAACATATAAGATATTATTTATTCTTGCTTAAGTCTATCTTTGATTCTGTAATACAGCTTCTTTTTATCCCATAATGTTATAATAGATTGTTAGTGGCATCTCCTGGTCTTAAAATGCACAAAATACTATTATTGAAAATGAGTTATGTTTATACTGTCTTTGACAGAGTAAAATTATGGGAGGTGATGTACCATACAGGCAGTAGGCCAGTAAAAAAAAAAAAGATTTGAAATTATTATTTCAGTGTGTGTTTATGACTAATGAGACAGTGCTGGGACAGAAGGCTTAACTTTCAGGTAATTATTTGTCAGAAATCCTTAACTACAGTTTTATTGTTAATTAATGGGGTATGGTAGCACAACAAATATAGTTTACATCCTTGGAAAGATGACAGAAATAAATCTGCAAGAGTAACTAATCACATCTGTACATGCCAACAAATTGGCAGAAGGATACTATTTGCACACTACTCAGCCCTCAAATATTGTAAAGTTTTATAAATGTGTAAGGTTTAACCAGTGAAATAGAAAAGAGGATCTTAGTGGATATAGTATACTTGAACTTCAGCACATTATGAATCATAGTATAATAGACAAGGCTGGTAAAAGTGAAGACCAATGGTCAGGAATGAGGACAGAAGGATTAATATGAAACTGACAGATAGATAACATCTGACAGCCATTAACAGGAAAAATTATGGTGCATAAAAAAATGGAAGTGACTATTAAGAAGTGTTCTAGTCAGTCAGTGTAAATGACACTACAAAATACATGTCTTTACTAATATCAATAATATTCAATATGTCTGAACTCAGTATAGTGAAAGTGGCCTACAGTAGGATCATTCCATCTGGTGATGACTCCAAAACAGGGACAATAATCAGAAAAATGTGGCATAATACTGCAATGCAGCCTGGGAAAGAAAGCATGATGGGCAGATGGATTGCAGCAGCATTTAAATGTGGGAGAACAAGGTTATTCATTTAGGACACAGGGTCAAGAAGCAGAAATTAGGAGATCAGCAAACTATAAAGGACAGGGGAAAAAAGGATGGGATAACCTTTAAGATTAAGCTTAGTCATGCAACCCAGAGTGACTGAGTAGTAGCAAAGGCCAATAAGCTATATGCTCTACAAAACTGGGATAACATACTAAGACAAACTAAATGGTTATGTAGCATACAAATCAATAAATAAATAGTTGTAAACCACACCAATAACACATTTTGGACATGTCAGCATAGCAGAAAAAATAATAGATGATACTCATAGGTTCATAGATTCATAGGAAGTTACTGTGCTAATGGCCCTAGGGCCTTAACAAGCCTAGCCATGTAATAACCTTGTTCCCTAGTTGACAACAGTTGGATGACCATTATTAGCAGAACGAATCAGTGATTAGCGCCGACAGCCCCTGTATGTGAGGGACATAGGTGCCACCCCCAGGGTGAATTTGCAGTCTCCCATCCAATTGTCAAGGTTGCACTTAAATAAGGTCATTGAGGAGCCCTGCTTCACATGAAGGGAGAGTTTATTCCAGAGGAGTGGCAATCTCAGGGTGACATATCTGTCTCTCCAACGTGTTCTGTTTATGTCTCAGGCTAGGAGATGATGAACGTAATGAAAGGTTTACATATACAGTACATTAATAGAAGCACATCTAAAGAATGTAATATGTAACCTTTCTGTTTTTACAAAGTGCCCTTTCATAAGTACACAATAAAAAAGTTTAGCCCCAGCATTCACTAATGCCTACACTAAGTGTACTAAGTGTACACCGTTCTGAGTGAACAGACAAGACCGACATAGCTCATGCCTTCTTCCTCCTAATTTTAGTTTTCCTACTGAGGTTCTTGCAGCTTTAAATATCGACAGGGATTCATAAAGGTTACCACAATGTGTAGACTACATGTACACTTAGCGTAATATGAGTGACTAGAAAGCACAAAAAATGTGATAAGAATGTTCTTGAAAACATATTGTGTACACTTAGTATCGACTTTATTGAATCTTGCCCTAGATCTTTAAAACATTTTTTTTATTTGTATTCCTAGTAACAGGTAACTTCCTCTTTCTGTATGATTGCGACAATAACCATTAGTGTTAAAAATGATTTTATAACTGATTTGTTGAGGAAATCATAAATAAAATAAAAACTCTTTTCAGCTCCTGTTGATAATAAGCCTTCCAAATAACTAAACTACAACATTCTTCAATGGTTAAATAATCACATGTTCCTACATTATACTAATCATTTATCTTATCACATATGACTGGTTTATATTTAGCTTTAAGAAGAGGCATATTACAAGTATTGATCTAAAACAAAAGCTCAATCACTAGACTTCTTACATTATCTTATGACCTCAGAAGAAGGAGAACTGTAGGCTTCACCTGCTGTGATGTTATCTTCTAAGTTTACAAATAGTTTGGGCAGAATTCAGAAAGCTTCGACTCAGAAAAAGCTATTGTTGCTGAGTGGGTTGGCATAACATTTACTACAGCAGAGTGCAAACAGTTTCCATTTCTTAAAACTGTGTTATGATAAGAATAGTAAGGTTGTATCAGTCCTCAACAAAACCAACTTTGTGATAAAGAAAATGCTAAAATGTTGTCTGTTTTTCAAAAAATGCTCCCCATCAGAAGTACAACTTCTACTCCTGCGAGACACTTGGAAAAAAATGAATCAGTTTAAATAACAGTGAAGTCCATAGCTCACTGTTGCACATTTAAATAATTTACCCTGCACTCATGTGGGAGTTTATACCTTCACATTCCTATTACCAAGCTATAATTTTAGGTGATTTCAATATTGACTGGCAATCCTGGCAATGCTGTTCTTGCAGCCATCCAACCCATCATCTAAACCTTTATGGCTTCACCCAACTAGTCCAGTCACCAACCAGGATAAATAAAAACTCCAACAAGCACACTACCCTGGATTGGATACTAGTCAGTAAGAGCCCCCAGTCATATTGTTTGTTTGTTAAGGGCAGATCATGCCTCCTAAACCTGGTGGACTTCTTTGAGACAGTTACCAAGGCTTTAGATGAGGGAAAAGAGGTCCACACAGCCTACCTAGACCACGCAAAGGCTTTCGACACCATTCCCCATTCTGGTATTATAGACAAGCTCACCAGCCTGAACATAAACCCCTATGTCACGAGATGGGTTGCCAATTGGCTCACGGATAGAACCCACATGGTGAGAGTTGCAGGCTCTAGGTCCACATCTAAACCGGTTACAAGTGGCATCTCCCAGGGCTCAGTCCTGGGACCCCTCCTGTTCGGTATATACTTCTCAGAGTTACAGACAAGCACAGGAGGGCTAAGGCTGACCACCTTCACATACAACTGCAAACTGGGAGCCATAATTGACTCACCAGCTGATACAGACATCCTCCAGATGGGTCTCACTGAGACGGATACCTGGTGTCAAAATCATGGCCTCAAGCTAAATGCCAAAAAGTGCATAGTCATCCCCTTTGGAAAAAAACAAATTACCCGTGAACTACCACATACATGGTAGCCCCCTAAATACAGAAAATGTAATAAGGGATTTGGGGACCCAAGTAGATAGTAATCTCTCCTTTGATAATCATATTAACAAGGTGGTTAGAAAATCCTTCTTTGTGGCCCATCTAATCACAAAAGGGTTCGCAACTAGAACAAAAGAGGTTATTGTGCCCCTCTACTCATCACTCATCAGACCCATCATAGAGTACAATGTCCCATTTGGGATGTACCTTACAAGACACCTGCAACAGCTGGAAAGACCACAGAAGTACCTCATCAAGAGGATTACTGGCCTCAAACAGATGCCCTATGCAGCCTGACTGAAGAAACTCCAGCTGTACTTGGTTGATTTCTGCTTACTCAGAGGTGATCTCTGCCTGACATACAAGGCCATGTCCAACCTAGAATTGATGGACATGCTCCACCTAAAAAAAAAAACGAATCCCCAAGAGCCACATGCTCAAGAGATCTAAACCTCACCACAATGATAAATAGGATGTGCTGGAGGGATAGATTCCTGTCCCAGAGACTCCCCCATGCTTTGGAACAGGATTCCAAACTACATTAGGCAGAGCCTCTCACTAACATTCTTCAAGAGAAACCTTGACGAGTGGATGGGAAACAGAAAATTTACCCCAGGGATCACTGCAGTGGCTCTGCTGGACAGAGGCACAGAGAACTAATGGCTCTGCTGGACAGAGGCATGGGAACTAATCTAAGGGGGTGGCGAAAGCCAACACATTCTGGCTAGGCTTATAGATGCCCTCGGGCAGATAGCCTAGTACTTACCTATGAACCTATATAGCAGGCTGCTTATCGAATAGCCTCAGTGATCACTCCTCAACATTCCATTCAAAAAACACCTATACCAAGTTAAACCTGTCATCTACCATCAAATACGTTAATAACTAAACTTTAACCCACTCACATTCATCTCAGCCCTCAAAGAATGCAACTGGCATCCTCTAAAGTACCTCAGTTTTGATGATGCATTTGAATTTTTTAATACTACCTTCCTGAGCATCCTTAATTACCACGTCCCCATAAGACTTTCCAGAACCAAAGCGCAACCTTCCCCATGGCTACAGAAAACCAAGTCAGAAATGAAAAACAGGGATAAAGCCTGGGAACACTAGCGCAAAACCAAAACCCTCTCAACTAGACAGAAATTCCTAGAACTACGCAACAGAGTCAAAAACTAGTCAAATCAAAAAAGAATCACTGCTCCAAGGTCCAACCAAAACAAAACAAACACCAGAACAGTTCAAAGAAGGCACAAATCCTTTTTAGCACGATATACTTTAATAAACAAATGACTCTTCAGTCCACCAAAGCACAAAATACATAAAGACGACTTTTCAGTCCACCAATAAACACATTAACGCAATTCAACACACACTACGTTTTCGTTTCAATAGACTTCATCAGATGGAGACAAATGCATACCTAAACACACCCCTTTTATACTCTACAAATTAATTAATACACTTAATTAAAGCGATAAAAACAGCCTTACTGAATATTTAAAGGGCTAGAGTATGTAGAACATTCAACAAATGGATTAAATTGTCAAATACATTTTAAAACACATAGAAATACTCAATTCTCGAACATAAAACAATATAATAATTTAATACTTTAATACTTGAATCAGTTAGTAAAAACATCTTAAATAAAAAACAAATTTATTCATTAAAAATCATTCCAATTATAATAATAAAAAAAATAATAAATAATAAAAAATCGTAATCTAAAGCAACCTCTACTGGCAAAATTCTTGCTACGTTTCAGACATATAATACATAATTTAAAATAAAAACTCTAAAAAATATTTCACATTCATATATGAATAGACTGATAATACTTAAAAAGGACTAAAGCTTTGCTGATCTCAGCTTTAAAACAGGTGCTAATGAGATAGCATCATTTAGACCTGGAAATTTATTTGCATCCAGGGAAAGCTGCCACAATAACTCTTTATATTCAATTGAGGTTTCCCATGGGCCACCCCTTAACTCTTTTTCCACCACTTCCAGAACAAAGAAGCTAAATTTTGCTTCCTGGCAACTTAATTTATGCCTATATAAAGTATTATTAGTACATTTTGTTTTAATCTCATAATAATGCTCATATATTCTATTTTTTAACTTTCTTTCCGACTTTCCTATATAAAATGCATCACAATGGTCGCACAACCCTAAGTACACAATCCCAAAAGTGTCACATTTAGCAAAATGATTACTCTGAATCAGCCTATTCCTACTAGCTATAAAAATAGTATCCTTTGTATAAATATAGGGGCATTGGGAACAACTTCCACATTTAAAGGTTCCTAATTTTCCTTCCCTAGCTTTTTTCATATCATATTTGCCTTCTAATATGGTCTTTAAACTTTTGCCCCTTCTAAATGTACATTTCAGAGGTTCATCAAAAATACATTTAAGGTCTGAAATCTATCCAAACCTATTCCATTCTTCCTCCAAAATCTTCTTTATTTTGGGTGCACTACCATTATAATCCACTACAAAGTTATCTGTACCTTCATAATTGTTTTTTTTAAGCTTTATCTCATTCAAATCCATTTTCATAACTAAAATAGGTTTAAATTTATCATGTCTTGCTCCCCTGACCTCTCTCTCTACCATTTCTATGAGGTCTTTGGGGTAGCCTCTATCAATAAACATATTGTAACAAACTTATTGTCAAAAACTAATAAAACAGGACAAATTCCAATACTACCAGTCCGCCCTAGACTCCTCCCAACACAACTCAAAACAGTTCTGGTCCTCCATAAACTCCACCCCCCACCCAGGTAAAGTCAGTACCTCCTCCTAACATCCCTCACTCCGAAAATATTGCTACCTCATTCAACACACACTTCACACAAACCATACTATCACTAGCTAGACAACACAACCCCCCTCCCCTCTAACCTACACCTTCAACTATTAATCTCCCCACTGTCTTCTCTTTTTCTCCTGTTCCTACCTCCAACATAAAAAAAAAACTCTTAACTAAACTTAAGCCCACCAAATTAGCAGCAGACAACCTCCCAAGTGGATACCTGCAAAACACAGCTGATGCTCTAGCCTACCCAGCATCTATCTTGATTAACCGATCTCTGTCAGAAAGTTATGTTCCCACACTATGGAATGTATCACATATAATTCCCCTCCACAAAGACAGCCTCTCCACAGAACTAACCAATTACCACCCCATAACTATTCTCTTTCCACTCTCTAAAATACTAGAGAGATGCATTTACTCTCAGGTCTCAGACTACCTCCTTACTAACAACCTCCTTTCCAATACTCAGCATGGTTTCCGACCAAACCATAGCACCACCACTGCCTTACTCTCCTTTACTAACACTATATTTCTGCATAAAAACAATGGCTATCTCTCCTCTGCTACTTTCCCAGACCTATCTAAAGCATTCAACATGGTCCACACACAAACAACTCATCTCTGTCCTCAATAACCTATCCTTCTCTCAATCAGTCACCCACTGGTTTCAGAGTTACCTGTCTGACCGCCAACAATCCATTGTATGGCAGAATGACATATCTACCCAACTACCTGTCACTGTAGGGGTTCCCCAAGGATCCCTCCTTGGAACCCTACTCTTCTCTATTTTCACCAATAATCTAGCCTCTGTCACCAAAACATGGCACACTCATACAATACGCAGATGACTCAACCATCATCTGCTCAGCCCAGTCCCTATCCAAACTGCAAAAAGTCACACAGGAAGACTTTTCCTCTGTGGAAACTTGGTTATCCAATGCCCAAGTAATACTCAACCCAAACAAAACTAAACTACTCATCTTCCAACCCACCAACCATACTTAAAACAACTCTCACTTTAACATTACAGCAAAAGACAAAACCACTATACACCCAACAGAGCACACCAAATTGCTAGGAGTGGAAATAGACAATAAACTAAAATTTTACATTCACATATCCATGACCATAAAAAAAGTCCACAAAAAACTAGGAGCGTTATACAAAAATAAGCAGCTTCTCAGCAAAGCAGCAAAGATTTCAGTAGCAAATTCCCACCTTATCTCCACCGTACTTTATGCCTCTCCAATATATACCAATCTAAGGCAATGTGATCTAAACAAGCTCGAGACCTGCTACAACAAAATCTCCAAATTCACCACAGGGGCATCCTACCATAGTCACCACTGTCTCTCACTTGCTGAACTGGGCTGGCTTGAACTCCCTCACTTCCTTCAATGGTATCAACTCACACTCACCCACAAACTAGTAAACCATCCACTTAAAGTCCCATCCCTCCAGAATCTACTCCAACCCTATCGCACCACCAGACCACTAAGATCCAGCAACAAAAATCACTTGCAGATCACTAAAGCCAATAGCTCTGCTGGTGAAGCACTATTCTCTTGCACCATAGCCAAATTATGGAACTCCCTCCCACCCATAATTACCTCCGTAACATCATGCACCCACTTCAAAACTTTACTAAAAGTGCACCTAAAAACATGCTGGCTATGCCCTTGCAACTCCCTCTCTAATATCACCCACCCCATCCACCCACTACCTTTCTTTCTATCCCACTAACTACCTTGATTATAGCAAGCTTGGATGCTCATAAGCCTAACTACTTATTATACAGTTTGAACTTCTTATTGTAACAATTGTTAATGTATGTTATGTACTTCACAGATGATAAAGATTCTAGTTGTCTACTGATGTACTATGTTATTCATCTGTAACTATGTTTGTAAATGTTAATTGCTATGTTGATCAAATTATTAATTGCTATGCAATTCCAATGTAACTACTGTCTGTATATTTTAACTGTGGTGCTTTTCTCCCCGGGCTTCTGCTGAAAATGGACCTACATCCAGTCAGACACTACCAGTCAACAAATGTAAATACATAAATAAATAAATAAATATTCTAAGATGTCTCTACTGAAGATTAGGGGAAGTAATAAAAAAATGCTCCAGTCTCACACTTTGTATATACTTCCCAGTTTCACACTTCAGATCTGCCATTCTGAGGATCACAGCTGCACACCTTGAGGGGGATATATATATATATATATATTTACATATATGTTTGTGTGTGTGTATATATATATATATATATATATATATATATATATATATATATATATATATATATATATATATATATATATATATATATATATATATAATATATATATATATATATATATATATATATATATATATATATATATATATATATATATATATATATATATATATATATATATATATATATATATATATATATATATATATATATATATATGGGTTCACTACTAAATATCGAAATTCCACAGTCCGCAGACTGAAAACTGAAGAACAGAATCTTGAGAATGCAGAATCAAAAAAAAAAAAAAAAAAACACATAACCAACTGTGCTAAAGTTCATGCAGGGGGCAATCCGCACTGCACCCACCAGACCCCCTGCAACTTAAATATACCAAATCCAAGATAGCACTACAGTGGAGTGAACTGCAAAGTTCCCATTTTATACTGTACGGCAATCTCCATTCACTGTTTTCGAGATTCCGCAGTCCCGTTGGTATTCAGAGTCTCGGGATTGTGGAATTTTGATATTTAGTAGTGAACCCATACATACATATATATATATATATATATATATATATATATATGTGTGTGTGTGTGTGTGTGTGTGTGTGTGTGTGTGTGTGTGTGTGTGTGTGTGTGTGTATGTGTATGCATATATATGTATACAAACACACACACACACACACGCACAATATATATATATTTGGTTCCCTATCAGAAGCTTGAAACACTATAAGCCTGAAAATCAAAATCCTGAAAACTATAGACTGAAAGTTCAAAATCCTGAAAGCCCAAAATCCTGAAACTCAAAATCCTGAAAACACAAATAATGCTAATATGTCACTATAAGGACACTAATATCTACCAACTGACCCTGACCCTAACCCTAACCCTAACACACTCCTGACCCTAACCCTAACTCACTTAAACCACCCTAACCCCAATATTTGTCACTATTGCATACATGCCTAACCCTAACCCTAACTCACTTAAACCGCCCCTAACCTAACATAAAACCAACACTTACCTGAACCCAACGCATGACCCAACACCAAATAGCAAAGCCACAACAGTATGTCCATTTTGTGTTTTCAGGATTTTGAGTTTCAGGATTTTGGCCTTTCAGGATTTTGAACTTTCAGTCTATAGTTTTCAGGATTTTGATTTTCAGGCTTATAGTGTTTCAGGCTTCTGATAGGGAACCATATATTTATATATATATATATATATATATATATATATATATATATATATATATATATATATATATATATATATACATATATATATATATACACACACACACACACACACACACACACACACACACACACACACACACACACACACACACGGTCCATAAGGTGGTATTATGTCTAATTAATTACTTTATATCTTTATATGCAACCATTTGTACATCCATAGGCTATCCACATTAAATCCAAATAAAGAAACCACAAAACAAATCCAGAAAAAATGCACATGAAGCTGGAGACCAAGCTGTCACCAAAAACAAATCAATGTAAATATATTTTGAGGAGTAATGTTATTACTATTGGTGGTAAGAAAGTAGTAATAAGGGGTAAATATAACTGCCAGTCCTATGGTGTCATATATGCCGCAGTTTATTTGCCAATACCCCGCATTTTTTATTGGGAAAACCCAACGGAAACTAGCTCAATGTATTTATGAGCATGTGTATGAAATTCAACAGCAGAATACAAAAAATGCTCTATTTAGACATATAAAAACAAATCCTGACCATAATTTCAAATTCTTGGTTATACAACAAGTCAAATGTGAGGCTAGAAGGGGACCATGGAAATTGTATCTTGAGGAAAGAGAGGGCTGGTGGCAAGTTTATTTATTTGCTTATTCCCCAGCAGGTCTCAATGATGTCATGACTATTTCTAGCAAACTTAAGTTGAAAGTTTTTGATAGATTAATCAATTTCATATTTATAGGTATGCATAAGGGAATCTATGTTCTCCCAAACATAGTACTAGTGTAATTCAATACATTATTGTAATACATTTTTTATTATTTTTTATTTTTTTGTTAAAATAGGCTTTTTATTATATAATACATATACATAATAATTTTTTATTCTATATTATGTTCAAATTATTGTTTTAGGTATATATAGAAATATATGAGCACGTTAGTTTTTTTGTATATTTGTAGAGGGCTGTCTTTGTTGCTTGCCGTGCTGTGTATTTTTTAAAAAAGTTTAAAGTGTTTTTTCTAATTGACAATTTTCTTATTAATTAACCAGATTATTTATTTATTGGTTAATTGCATATTATATAAAAGAGCATTCAGCTTGTTTAGAGGTTGTCTGATGACGTCAGGTGATTCCTACATGACAAAAGCGCTAACTGTTGGAAAATAAAGATTTGTTTTTGGTGACAGCTTGGTCTCCAGCTTTGTGCAGTTTTTCTATCGACATTAAGGCAGTACTTTTGTGTATGTATGTATATATATATATATATATATATATATATATATATATATATATATGTACATTTTCTTTCAAGAACTTTTAGCTCTTAATTCTAATATCTAGCCATTTATTTCAAAGGTGTTTCACATATAGAACATTTTGACATGACTAGTTGAAGACATGATTCAAGGAGTTTGCCTCTTTGCAAAACTCTTGTCTATTACAGTTTGCACAATTGTTTACTGACAGTTGTAGTTTTGGCACATCTGAATGTTCATCTTCCTCCAATTTCAACATATTTGTCTTGTACAGATGCTTTCTGTGTGATCCTTGTTCTGGTGCTTTAACAGCTGCTTCAGCTTCCAGATGTAGACTTTCCACAGGTTTTTGTATTGTGGACCACTGTGAGACATGATATCAGGTATCCCCTTGATGTCAATTCTCCAATTCACTCTTGTACTTGTTTTTGTCAATTTATTCATTTCTGGGATCCTGGAATAATAATCCACATATATAAAAGGTATGATGTCTTTAAACTGGATCAAAAATGTTCCCACTTAACTACCTGTAGTTTCTTGCACTGGGTACGCTAACGCCTTTTTCTCTGAATTTGTACTCTGGTGTGCATTGTCAGCATAGCTCTTTGTTAGTTTTATCTGACTTGACCTTCTAGCCAAAACATTGTATTCTTCTTTCTTTATACTTTATTATTCCAGTTGAATATGGTCTTCTCAGTTGGCAATGAGCTACTATTTCATCAACATTGGGCATTAAGCCCTAGGTGACAACTTATTTATTTCTTGAAAGAAACATTTCTGACAACCTTTCATGTTTCTGTGGCATATATGCCAAAATCAAAATGCTTCCAGGACATACTCCCTGACCTAGTCTGTATTTTACGTTCAGATAACACTTTAAGTAAGATCCTGTATAATCACAGAAGTACTTTGTAAATAAAAATGTTCTTTTTGGTTGCAGATAGAACATTTTGCCATTGTAAATTTTGCATCTCCATACTTCTCAACAGGGTCTATATTACATGATCGAAGTTTCAAAACTTCGACTCCGATATGGTCAACACCATATATTCAAAGTACTGAAACTTTGAAAATGTAATAAAACACAATCTACAAAAACAAACCATTTAAATGCTCTAAGCAGGGGGGAAAGCCCCCTGCATCTCCCCCCCGCAGTGGCAGAAGGGAGGATGGGAAATATCTCCCAGGGCTGTGCACCACTGAAAAAATTGCACACACACTCTCTCTCTCTCTCTCTATATATATATATATATATATATATATATATATATATGTGTGTGTGTGTGTGTGTGTGTGTGTGTGTGTGTGTGTGTGTGTGTGTGTGTGTGTGTATATATATATATATATATATATATATATATATATATATATATATATATATATAAATTAGTGAAGTGACACTATTAATAGATGGACACAGAAATCTCCACAGCAGACTCATGTGAAACAGACATGGAGAGGCAAGGTGATAATCAGAAAAGAACCAGCACTAAAATGAAAGATATCTCCCAAGAACTTTGTATGTTGCTCTACAAGATTAATGTCTGTTTGAATAATACATGAACCGTTGAACAGAAAATACACCAATGCTTTCCAAATCAGTGAGGTTCTCCTCCTTAACATGTTCTTGAAGAAATGTTGAATGAGCTCTTAACCTACACTTTTTGATAATATGTTTGCCTTGTACACTGAGAAGGCATATAAGACATTGGCCAAAATCAAATTCTGAAAGTGAATATAACATTTGTCTGTCTTCTGAAGACCCTAAATAAAGAACTGAGAGAAGCTCATGAGGCTTATTGTTCTTCTAAAAATGGGTTCTATTTTGGTGTTGTTGGCTAAGTAGATAATAAAGGGTAGTGTGTGGTTGATGGGCTTTTTGTTGAAGAAGGAATTCATTTAGTTTTGTTGGGATTTAGAATTAATTGCTGTTTGGACAGGTAGGATTCTATGTCTGAGAAAGATTTTTGGGTTATTTCTTGAGTTGTGTCAGGAATAGTGCAGCGCAGATTAGAGTTGAAGCATTTGCATATTGGATCATGGTTGCCAGGTTGGTTGCTGTATATAGTTTTTGGTGAAAATTGTAAAGAGAAGTCGGCCTAAGACTGATCCTTGTGGATCACCAACTGAGACAGGTAAGTGTGAGGGTAGATCATTTTGCCATTTCACAGCTTGTTGACCATCTGTGAGATCTTTGTGAAACCAAGAGAGAGCTGAATGAGATAAATTTAATGATGCTATCTCACTGAGGAACTTTTGATGAGATACTGTGTTGAATGCCTTGGACATAACTAAGAAGATGGAGGCAACTTGTTGCCTATCATTTTTCAGATGGTTAATAATGTTAGTGAAATCTAACAGGACAGTTGTAGTACTGTGCTGAGGCCTAAAGCAATGCTGGGAGTACGTTATCAGACTATTACAGGTAAGGTAGTCCTTAAGCTGGGAGTAGATGCATTTTTCAAGCAATTTAGACAAATGTGAAAGAATGGCTATTAGTCTATAGTTGGAAAGTTTCATTGAGCCATCTCCTTTGTGTAGAGGAATGATATAAGAAGTTTTCCAGAGTTCAGGGACGTACTGTTCTCTGACTGATCTGTTGATCAATAAAGAAATAGGATAGGCAATGGTGTCAGCTGCTGTCTTCAAATACATGTTGGGTAGTTGATCATTTGTGAGGGTTATGGGTTTTGGTTTATTTAGTAGTTTCCTTATGGTAAAAGTTTGGATGAGCTTAAGGATGAATGGACTGGCAGTTGTTGAGGACAGGGCAGTGGAATAGGTGGTGGGGTGTTGTTTTTATTATTTAACAGAGATAAGATGGAGTTTATAAAGAAAGAGCTGAACTGTGTGGCTAAACTATCTTTGGTGTTGGAGGTGGTGGGGGATGGAATTAAGGATTGACAAGGTCGAAGAAGTTTTTTGATATTGTTCCAGAATGTTTGGGGATTATTGTGATATGATTGTTGTATTTGAGTATAGAATTTTTTCATCATGTTTGATCTGGGATCTGGATTTGTTTTTTGTTACTGTGGTAATAAGATCATGTTTTTCTCTGTCCTTGAGAAATTGTTTAGTGTTTTTAGACAGTCATGGAATATAGTTGGATTTTTACACAAACCTTTCTAACAGGAGCTGAAGTGCTTAGAATCTCAAGCATTTTTTTTTATTTACTTTTTAATTATGTTTTTTTTAAATATCATTTATCTTTTTTTTTCCGAGCATCTTTATTAAATTTACACATATGGCAAAGGCAATCTTACATATATATAAATGAAAAACATGCAAAATGATATCACTTTAGTAGCAAACCATTTACATCACAGACACCACTGAAACAACTGTAGTAGTAAACATTATACATCACTTATAAATCATCCAGTCATTGTCAGTTAAGCATTATATGGCACATTCAAATCCTGCCTCTTAAACCTCATTCCTACTCTGTATATATTGTTCCTGCAATTCCCATTTTTCCCTATGTAGTTTGCTTCTTCCCTTTTCTAAAGATCCCAATTCCAGGTGTATTATCTCTGTTACTATATTCACTGCTTCTAGTACAGTTGGTTTAGACTTTGATTTCCATTTTCTAGTAATTGCTTTTTTGGAAGCCACCATAATTAGACTCAGGAAGGCCTTACTATGTCTAGGTTATTCTAATTCTGTAGCATAACTCAAAAAAATTATCTCCCCAGTCAGTCTAACCTGCTCACCCAGCATCTTCAACAGCACAGTCTGCAGGGAATCCCAAAAGTCCGCCAACTCATTACACTCCCAAAAAATATGTTCCCATCTACCTCTTTCTTGCCCATCACACCTCCAACATTTGCTATCCACCTGAGGAAAAATTCTTTAGAATCTATTTGGGGTATAAAAATACCTAATTTAGTATTAAATTATTCCACAGCAGAGTCAAGGTGGAGATGTGATAATGCAGACCAGTCACAATGCTGCAGTAGAGATTTAAAGGTGGTTGCTGAAAATTGTTTTTTGCTTGTAATACTCCCATATCATGTGGATTTTTGGAGGCTGGTTCTGTGTCTAAGTAGAAAGGTGGGTAAGTGGTCACTTTGTCTGGGAGACAACCTGAGTGATAAACTAGTGAAGGTTTATTGGTTAAGGTCCAGTCGAGAACTGACTGTATGCCCTTGTGCTTATTCATCATGGTACGTGAGTTTATAATTTGGATGTATCAATAGAGATTTATAAGATTAGAGGGATTGCTTAAGGAGCAAGTATACCAATCTGTATAGAAATCTCCCATAATTATTGATCTCCAGATTAAATGAAGAGGATTACTAGGAGAGTAGGTTTTCGATTGTGGAAAGGTTATTACTAGGAGGGATGTAGACTGAGGTTATGGCTATGTATTTGTTTGGGTTAATTTCAAGTTGACAGGTTAGTATTTCACTTGTTTTTAGGGCTGAGGGTCAGATTGGATTCTTTGGAGTTTTAGTGTGTCTTTATATAGAACTGCTACACCACCACCACATTTCTGACTTCTATCTAGTCTGTGGATATTGTAACCAGGAGGAAGGATTTCATTGTCTTTAATGTGGGGCTTTAGCCAGGTATCAGTTAAGATAGCTATTTCAGGTGAGTATAGGGAGACGGATGCATGGAGTTTGTAGATTTTATTTAATAGGCTTCTTACAGTCATATTGATAATAAAGATACTGAGAGTATTTGGTCTTTGGATAGTAATATGGGGTGGGTGTGTGGTGTTTCATATTTGTGATGTTTGCTGTGTTGGATCAGTGGCAGGTTTGGGTGGATGTCACCACTTAATTTTTGTTGAGGTTTGTTTTTAAGGGAGTGGGTGTGGTGATTTAGGTGTTAGCTTAGTAATCTGATGGACCAGATGTGGTAGGGGTAGTACTGGAAGGTATCTATAGGAAAAAAGTTCTGTGTTGGATATATTAAAGAGGTCAAGCGCAATGGAAGTAAGATATATATATATATATATATATATATATATATATATATATATATATATATATATATATATATATATATGAGTCTAGGACTATTCATTGAAAGCATATTTCACTGAAACTCAAATGACTGTGCACAAATCACTGAAAGCACAATTCACTGAAACACATTTCACTAAAAGTAATATCTGGCCTTTTACCCACTGTAGTGCATCCCTTGAGTTAGAATATATAGTAAAGGGGGGTGTGGGGCACACCACCTCCCACATTTGGGGGTGTGGGGGTGTAGCCTCCCCACATAGCTTGGATATATATCAAGTTTAGAAAAGAGCAATTTTGCAGGAGGCTAGCCTCTGCAGCCCCCGTGTGGGGGGCTGCACCGCCCACACCCCCACTACTTTATATATACTAACTCTGAGATCGCACTACAGTGGAGAAACAGGTATATTCCCTTATTCCCACTGTAGTGTACTTCGGTGCTGCATTGTTTCTTTTTGTTGTTATTACCAACAAACAAAAGTAATCCCATATATATATATATATATATATATATATATATATGTATATATGGATTCATTTTATAATCTCAAAATACTAAAATACCGAATCTCGAGACTATAAAGCCGAAAGCCCAAACAAACCAACACCCACAACCATAAAATTCAAAATCGCAATCATTCACATACACACCACCACACAAACAAGCACACATACACCTACCTAATGACACTACAACAAACAAAACAACACACACAAACACAACATAACAAACAAACACACCTACCCTACTCATGAGCAGGGGGAAAGCACAACATCCCCCTGCTACTTATATATCCTAACTGCAAGGTCGTACTAAGCACACAAACACATAAAACTCACCACTACACACACTCACATACACTAAAATCCCTACCTAATACTCTTACAAGAACACCACTTACCTGAATTCCCAGCTAAATCCACAAAACGCACCAAATGACATGAACGAGAAAACACAACGGTGGGTTTGACATTTCCACATTCAATATTATGCAGTTTCATGTAACTGCCCTTTCAACTTTCTAGCCTCGAAATACTAAAATTTGATATTTTAGTATTTCGAGATTATAAAGTGAAACATTATATATACAGTGGTAGCATTGTCGCCTTACAGCAAGAGGTTCTCCCGTTCGATTCTTGGCTGGTGTGCCTTCTGTGAGGAGTCTGCATGTCCTCCCCACGGTCGAGTGGCATTTGAAAGACATGAGTAGAACGGGTGTGCTTATGTTGAAGGTTGGGCATCGATCTGGCACCTCGGTACTGTAAAAATCTACTGCCAATCATTAGCAGATCGGAGTTCCGCTGTGGCGACCCCTAAAGCCGAAAGAAGAACAAACATGTATATATACTTATATATGTGTATGTATGTATACATATATATATATATATATATATATATATATATGGTTTCCTATCATAATCTCTCACCAAAATCATATGAGTGTTCAGATTTCTGAATCAGAATATCAGAAATCAAAATAACAAACCACAAAAAGATAGAATGAAGTATTTTCAGTAAAGTCGACATCTCAGAAATATCGACTTTACCGAAAATACTACACTTATGGTCACGCCGCCCTGCACTCCCTGCTACTTATATATACAAACTCCGAGATCGTACTTTAGTGAGGGAAAGGGTACATTTCCAATCCCCACTATAGTAATTTCTACATTCAAAATGTCGAAATGCACAACAGTGAATGTACACTAGCATTCGCTGTTGTGGATTTCAAAATTTTTTTTTCGTGGTTTCAAGATGTCGAATTGGGTGATCGGACATACGGAATTCGGACGAAGTCTGATCACCCTTTTGATAGTAAACATATATATCTCTGGAGCATTTCTCCCCGGGCATCCACTGAAAACAGGCTCTGTTGAACCTAGTCGGACTTTCCCAGTCAACAAATGATAAATAAATAAATATATATATATATATATATATATATATATATATATATATATATATGTATATATATATATATATATATATATATATATATATATATATATATATATACATACACACATATACACACACACACACACATGGGTACCATTTAGATGATAAAAGTATTAGAACTTCGAATTTCATGTGGCTGACACCATATGTTTAAGTTTTAAGACTTTGAACATTCTAAGAGAAAATCTCCATACAGCTTGGAATGGAAAATTTTCCCTTTTCCTCGCTGGAGTGTGATCTCGGAGTTGGTATATTTAAGAAGCGGGGGTGTGGGGGTGCAGGGGAGGCTAGCCCCCCTGCAGAAACATCCAGGATTTTTTGTATTTTTTTTTAGATGTTCGAAGTCTTAAAACTTCGATCATATGGTATTGGCCATATGAAATTCAAAGTTGTAAGACTTTGATCATCTAAAAGGGACCCAGATATATAAATAAATATATATATATACATATACATACATATATATATATATATATATATATATATATATATATATATATATACAGTAAACTCTCAGTTAACTGGAACTCAAGCAACCAGGCAAAAAAAAAATCAAAGAAATACAGTGCAGTTTTCATGTGTTTTGCTTTCTCCACCCCCCCCCCCCCACACACACACATACACAAAAACATACGTTATGTTTTTAGAATTTTAGAGTTTTAAAAAGGAAGATAGGAATAAATTCCCTCTCTCCCCAACCTGAGAACAAATCAAACCAAATAAATATCATAGGGTAGATTATTATTCAGGCCTACTTTTAATAGCAACTCTCAAGCAACCAGAAACTACAGTTGGCCGGCATCTACCAATCCCTATTGGTGCCGGTTAACTAAGAGTTTACTGTAGACAGATATAGATATAGATACACAGATTATATATAGATACAGATATGTATATATATTTATGAGGGAAGCAAAACTAAGAGAAGGTCCACCAAAGTCAGGTAAAGAGAGAACTTCAGAACATTCATGCAACATACTTTAATGAAGATAAATACTAAAATGGTAAACGGTAAGCTTTTCAGATGATATCAGTGCCCTTCATCAGATCAGTTACAAGATAAAATGATGAATGATTAAAAACGTATAATAACCAATCAAATCATTCCAGTCATCACACTCCCTCAACAGATGGAGCCTTCTCATTCATAAAATAGAACAGGTAACCAAAACTGGCCAATCAGATGATCAATTTAAAAGCCAATCGGATCACTACTAATGCTACATATTCTCAATGTTTAAAACCTTCTCATTCAAAAGAACATAGGGCATCTGATTAAGGCCTACCAAACAAATGATTAAAAGATTGTAAATCAGCTCATAGCATATCATATATATCATATCTAACAAATAAATATTATGTTAAATAATATATATGTTAAATGATGAAATATGTAGGAAATAATATAAAAATTAATAAAAATTCACTAATAAAAAAATGTGAATTATTTCAGCCTCCGTCTGCTCAAGTCAGGTTTAAAGAATAGACAGGTGTTCAATCCAGGAGGTACATCTGCGTGGAGATTGCCTATCTACTGCATTTCCACAAATTCTGTTTCTAATATAATGTCTCCACCTCTATAGTCCTCCATAACAACATGTAGAACTTGAAAAAGAAACACATGCTGCAGATTTGGTGAAACGTGCTTGTCTAATGGGCTCTTTAAACCTTGAAGACGGATGGCACTAATATGCTTAGAAATTCTTTCCTTGAATAGTGTATTAGTTTTCCCTACATAAAAGTTCTGGCAGGACTGACAGCAGGCATGAAATTAAGATGAGATGCAATAACTGAAAGAGTAAAGCAGTAAGTAATAAATGAGAAGAAGTGCTTTTAGGAAGCTGATAAATGTGTCCTGCATATGAAAACTGGACACAAAAGTTCTCCTACATAAGAAAGAAAATACACAGTTGGAGTAAGCCGTGTAGAGCATGGAAACAAGAGCAGACCCAGAATAATAATAAGCTTACCAAATATCCTTTCTTAACTTTCCCTTAGGAGTTGGATGGTTAGTTATTCTTTGTTGACAGGGTTAGTGCAACTAGGCTGGTGACCTGTTTTCTGAGGAGAATAAAGAAGGCACTGGGGAACTTTTCCAAATCTTTTCAATAATTGCCATTGGGTATTTTGCATCCACCTTTGCTACTACCAACTCAAGCAGATGAGACTGGTTAAATATCTTTTACAGGGCATGGTGTAGAAATGAACCTGACGAAGGAATGAGATGTAAGCATTTTTTTACTGGGGAGAACTCCCATTCATCCATGTAGGCAAACCTTGCATATCTCCCAGTTCCACAATCACACAAACACAAGGAAGGGCAAAATCTCCCAAAAGAAAGGAATCACTGCCGTTGTACACTTAGAAACCACACCACAAGATATCTCCTATGGAAAACAGTGATTAGGGAGTTAAACTTTGCAGATATGTGCTTAAAGAGTTAGAACCTCATGCAGTTTGCAGTCAGCAAGCAGTAGGGAAGTCAGTAGATCCAAATCATGACTCAAAATGGTCAAAACAATGCAGCTGCATTACATGAGTCTCAAATAAGTGTAAATCTCTCAACAGAAATCTACCCAAACAGCAGAGACCTCCAAGGCAGAAACACACTCGACCACCACAACACAGCATAAACCACAAGACACATAGCTCACCTACACAGTGTGCCCCTCAACCTAAGCCCCTATGGTAAAACAACTTGCCCAATACACTAATCATATAGTGAGGCACACTGATGTCCCACTCACTAGGTTGAATAAGGAGAAGGTAACAGTCAGCTGTCTACCAGGTACCAGAATCCGACACATAACACGTGCATTCATGTCACTACACAACAAGTACAAGTATGACACTGTCACTGTCCATGTGGGTGTGAATGACCTGAGACACACCGCCCTGGACTACATGAAAACAGACATGGAGGAGCTCCTGGATTGTGTGGCTCAGGCAGGTATAACCCTAGCCTTGAGCAGCATCCTACCATCGCCCAGAATGATACTGCACTACAAGCAGAAAATGACTGACTTCAACAATTGGCTAAGTTTCTGGTGTCATTCTAAGGGGATCCAGTATCCGTCTGCTTGGGATGACATGATTAACAGACCTTGATGCTTTGCCAGAGATGGCCTGCATATGTCACCCCTGGGTTTCCGGATACTGGCTAAGGTTCTTGCCACCCCTATAGTGCCTTTTTTAGGCAATGTTCCAAAGACCAAATTACCACCATAACAGCTATAAATAAATACAATCTGAGGGTCATGCTGTTCAATGCTAGAAGTCTAAATCTCAAGATACACTTGCTCAAAGCACTCCTCAAAATGGAGAACATCGACATTTGTGCTGTAATGTAGACCCGGTTTAAAGCAGCAGAAAGCACCCCTGCACTACCAGGCTATAACTCATTCCACACCTTTCGGCCTCAGAACATGGACCGAAGCTCCAAAGGCGGTGATGTTTCCATATTCATAAAGGATATACCCACTTCCAGACTAGTAGCCTAGCATAACGCATCCAAGGTACTTCAGGTACAACTAACATTGGGTAAGATGGTGATTCAGGCCGTAGCCTGCTATAGGTCCCCAACCATGTCCCAAGACTCTCACTCCAAGTTCCTAAGCACCCTGGAAACTATTAGGGTCCAACACAACACTCTCATACTAAGTGACTTCAACTACTCTTCATCAACTGGGAAAACTACTCATGCACCAATACACTGGCCCAACACTTCCTGGAATTCATCAATTCCAATTCCCTGGACCAGCTCATTCTTACCCCCACTAGAGGAAGCAACATCCTTGACCTGGTTATTACTGACATGGGCAACCATTGCTCTACACCAATAGTCAATTCCTCCCTGGTTAGATCTGACCACAAACTAAACACCATGAAAATCCACATCTCACTCACATCCACAACAAAGGTAACCACCATGAAAAACTTCTCCAAAGCTGACTTTGGGCTCCTAAAAACAGAGGTGGCTAACTTCACTTCACCCATGTCAATGGAAAATAGATGCATGACTGCCGAATCATACACCAATGCACTGTATGAACACGTACATAAATGCATGGAACTAGCCATGCCCAGCAGAACCAAGATGCTCTCCTCCAAAAAAAGGATGTCAATGTGGTGGTACTCTACAACAGAAGGAAGAAACTGTTGCAGAAAAAGGTGAAGTCCCAAGACTGGAAAAACTCCCTTATTAGCCTCAACAAAAAGTTGAGATCCCTCATCAAAACCTCTAATGCCAGCTATGAAGGCAGAATTGCAGAAGGCACTAAAAACAACCACAAAGCCTTCTATAGTTATATCAAGAATCTCTATGGCAATACCCAGGTTTGCTCTGAGTTACTGCACAATGGTACTGCCTATACTGAGCCAACAGATATTGCCAACATACTGGCCGACAGATTCAGTGCCAACTTTACCTCTCCCCCTCAAAGGACCAATCACAATACCGGAGGAATGCCAGGCACCCAGCATTACTGCAGCACAGGTTAAAGCTGCATTGTCCAAGGCCAAGAATACAGCTTCCATGATACCTGACAATATAGCCTGGAGGTGTTCTACATGAACTACAAAGTGAACTGGAACCCCATCTGTGTGCCCTGTTCAATCACAGCCTCACCTCAGGCTTTGTCCCTACCGAATGGCACACTACTACAGTCATCCTTCTTCATAAAGGGGGAGCGACTATAGACCCTGGGAATTATCACCCCATTAGCCTGTTGAGTCTGATATGTAAGGCTATGGAGCACATCATCATGGACCCAATTAACAAGGATCTAGGGAATCTCCAAACTCTAGATCCCATGCAATTTGGTTTTTTGAAAGGTAGATCATGCCTGCTCAACCTGGTTGACTTCCTTGAGTCAGTCACCAGAACTGTGGATGAGGGCAAGGCAGATCATACAGCCTAACTCAATCTGGCCAGGCCTTTGATACCATTCCCCACTCAGGAATTATTGATAAACTCACCAAACTAGGCATCAACCCCTATATCACTAGGCGGGTTGTAAATTGGCTCACAGATAGAACCCACAGTGTGAAAGTAGCAGACTCCAAGTCAGACTGCCGACCAGACATGAGTGGAGTCCCTCAGGAATTGGTCCTGGGTCCTCTCCTGTTTGGCATCTACTTCTTAGAAGTCCAGGCTGACATGGAGAGACTCTGGCTGACCAGGTTCTCAGATGACTACAAGCTGGGAGCCATTATTAACTCTCCAAGTGATGTAGACATCCTACAGAAAGGCCTCACTGAGACCAATGATCAGTGTCGAAACCATGGCCTGAAGTTTAATGCCAAAAAATACGTCGTCATCCCCTTTGGGAAAACTCAGTTCCCACTAATTACCACATTGGTGGGAGCCCACTGAACACTGAAGGCGTTATAAGAGATCTAGGGACACAGGTTGACAGAAACCTCTCCTTTGACCACCACATTGCCACTGTGGTCAGAAAGTCCTTCTATGTGGCACAACTCATTACCAAGGGTTTTGCATCCAGGAAGAAAGAGATCATCATCTCTCTCTCTCTACTCTTCCCTCATTAGGCCAATCATCGAGTATAATGCCCCATTTGGCATGTACCTCACTAGACACATGCAACAGCTGGAAAGGCCACAAAAGTACCTCACGAAGAGGATCACGTCAAACACATGTCCTACATGGACAGATTCAAAAAAACTCCAGCTATTCTCTGTCTCATATCGTCTACTAAGAGGCGATCTCTGCTTGACTTAAAAGCCATGTCTGACCCAGCTCTGTTAGAAATGCTACATCTAAAGAAATCCCAATCCCTCCACACTACATGCTCCAGAGACCTCAACCTCATTACCACAATCAACAGAACATGCTGGAGTGACAGGCTCATAAACCAGAGACTGCCTATGCCCTGGAATAGACTTCCCATACATGTCAAGCAGAGCACCTCACTGGCCCTCTTCAAGAGAAATCTTGATGAGTGGATGGAAAATAGAAAGTTCACCCCAGGGATCACTCCAGTGGCTCTACTTGATAGAAGCACTGAGAACTAACGTTGGGCGGTACAATGCCAGGGCACTTCTATGGGCTAGGCTTGTAAAGGCTCCAGGGCCATTAGCCTAGTACACACCTATGAACCTATGAACCTATGAACCTATGAATCTAAATGTGGATATCCACATTGTGGAACTGTCAGCATACTCTCAACTTTCACTGATTTTACAGAACATCTTTAATTTTACTTTTTAGTTTTGCTCTGTCTCTCATAAAATATTTGGTTTTCTTTACTTAGCTGAGGATTACAGTCAGTCAATAATGCTTTAGAGTTTTATACTTCTTATTGTTCTGAAAATGCAAATTGATGAAAAATATGCTGTTCTATTAATAGCCAATTATTAAAAAAATATCATTATAATATGCATACCAGGAAGAAGTCTGCAATCCCTATAGAAATCTTTACTAAGCATTCACAAAACAATTCAGTAAGTAAAGCCCTATGTGGCAACCAGATCTTGAGAGGATGGAATTTGTTCTCTCTAGACATAATGCAAAATGGCAATCTTTCCTTATTTAAAACACAACTGAAAAGCCACTTAAGAGGCTCATGGCAATGTTCTTGTAGCACATCAGGGAGATCCCAGCATCCTTGTCTTTTTATTTTGCCTTTCTGACCTCATCACCTATCCTGGTAATAGATATATCTGCAAGGATAATCAAAATATGTTTCTGTGTAACTGAATTTCACATGATTTTTTTTTAATAATTCTATCTTATGACAACTATTCTTATACTCACTAACTCTAACTCTACTGGAATTAACTATATTCACTTTAAATATGCTTACCGACACTCATACTTACATTACTAGCATTCTTAAAAAAGAAAAAAAAAATACCTCTCAATCTGCAGACAACAAAAATCTGGACAAAGGCTCCTAAAAAGTAGGTACATGTGGCCAGAAATCTGGGCAGCTAATTAACATAACATTTGCATACATAATAACATAACTCTTCCCACTCCCAATTTACTTGTGGGATACCACTACTAAGGAATATAAGCTTAAAACGTATAAAAATATAAATGGTTAAAGGATGCAAAATATAATGAGAATAATATGTTTTATTCATACTAAGCTTTGATGACAAGCAAAAATGTAAGTGTTATGAATATAAAATACATAGAAAAACAAACAGATTTAACTTTGATTGCTAAGTAGTAAAAAATAAACAGCCTCTATCATGGGTGTTATGAATAAAGTAGAGAGTGCTCCATGTTCTTGAGTATTACAACTGACTGCAGTATGGTGGGACTTTGCTTGATGCTTGTCACAAGTAGAGTGGCACTTATTAACATAGGCATCCCCCTTCTGCCCTGTCATGTAAAACGCATTTAACACCCAGTTCCATATAAAAATGAAATATTTCTGTTTGCATATAGGTGTCACTTTAGTCTTTATTTATCGTTTATTGGCTTATACAATTTGTTAACAACTGATCCCATTAGACCAATTCTGTTCATAAGTGGAAAAAAATAAAAATAATTTATATAATAAAACACCACAGTAAAAACAAAGGTGTAGTTTATATAAAACAAAAAAAAACGATTTAAGAAAGTAGTCAGCAGAAACCACTCTGTATAAGATTTACATCCATTAAAGTAGTGACATGTTAAGAGTTAGAGAAGAGATGCTTTAATGGAAATGATAGGCAGCGTGTATCAGAGATTAGGGAGATAAGTTATGTGACTTAAAGCAGAGCATTTATACGCATCTTGTGCTGTGAGATCTTTCCTAAGTTGTGTCTGAAAGGAGGAGTAGGTAGACAGGTCTTTAAGGTTTGAAGCTTGAGTCAAAGCATAGAAAGAGAATGCTCAGAACAATACAGTCTAGTTTTTGGTGCTTGCAAGAGAGGACCTGAATGGCTGTGAGATCTATGCTTATGTGAGGGAGGATGCCTTAGTAATCTAGAGGAAAGAGAAGGCCAGCAATTCTCTTACAGAAGCCAGAAAAGTTGGGAGCCAAGGAGTAGACTGGCTCATTGCTGAACTTTCAGACAATTGTCTTTGGCTAGTTTAACACAGTGGTGTTCATAATTTGGGGAAACGATAATAATGCACTATCCCCTGACCCCTTTACAACAAAATACCAGTTCTCCCATTCTGCATTCTACCATTTCAATGCTTTTCTGAACTGCTGTGGTACACTGTGCCTCATGAATACACTGCTTAGCATTGTTTGTAATGGCACTCAGTACTGTCTTAAGTCAAACCCCATGTGTCAGGAGGGTTGAAAAAGGGATGTAAAAACGCATGTACACGTAAGCAGGTTTCTGTGGAAACAGGATAGACAATGTTTTGTACTGCAGCTACTGCATAATGCTCATAACAAAATTATTCTCCTGCCATTCATTAATAAAGGAAGGTAATATGCCTGCTGAAGAGGAGAGGCCAGCGAGGTCACTGTGCTACTGCACATGACAATGCAAAGTTTCACTCTGCTATTTGTTCTGCAAACTACCAGAATCAGCAAGACCCAAAAACATTTCTCTTAGCACTAAAAAAAGCTTAAGATGAAATTTTGTATTATCAGCTAGTTGTGCATACTAAGACTGAGAGACTCAAAGTTTGGAGAAAAAAATAGGTATACAATTAGTGTAAAGTAAACTAGGGCTACAAATCATTACATCTGACATAGAAATTATCCCCACCACATCTAATTTAGTATTTGTAATAAGAATTTTGCCAAAGACTTGCACACTGGCGGGCACCCTTCCCTTTAATTAATATAGTGGTGTTGGCATGATGAAAGCCTTTGTACTACATTCAGTGCCACTGAAAAGCAAAACAGTGATGTCTGAGATAGTGAAAAGTCGTTCTGACACCTAATATTAATATTTATGGGGTAATGACACAAACTGTGCACTTCTTCCATAACTCATTTTTGTGAATAATACATACAAGCACTAGTGGTTATAGCCTTTCCTAAACTGTAATCATTTACGTAATGCTCCTGAAATTATATGAATATTAACTGCACATTCAGTTCAAAAATACAGAACACACAGCGTTGCTACCAGGATTACAAGTATTTCGAGAATGTAATTCAGTCTTTCAGACAAATGCTGTACCACTGATCCATGGCTCCATAGAACCTTTGCCATCAGTGTTCCAAGAGAACCTAACACTTGCTACACATCAGCTTCCTTTATTAGCATCACTCTAATAAAAAATATAAATGTGCACTGTAGACACAGAAGATATGAGGCTTTCCCCATCAGAAGCAAAGATCTAAGAGTACACATTTTATTTACTTAGTGAAGGGCTGTCAGATAATTGCAAGGTTGTTAATCAGGGGATGACAAATCAGAAGGAGGTACGGCTTACTGTAATGCTGATTTTGAATCATTGCACTGCTCCTGGATTGTGGAATGCTGGCTTGTCAAGGTCCTATCTGCCTTAGCTGGAGACTCAAGGAGTCTTTGATGAGTAACTGCTGTGGCTGGCTGGGAAGTTACAATAATTTAATTAAAAAAAAAAAACTCTCTTTCACTATGTAACTCAACCACAGAGAGAGAGAGAGAGAAATACACTGTCATCTGTACTTCAGCATGTTTCCTTCATACGCTAAATTCTGTCTCATTCTGATCATTACAAAACAGAAGGTAAGTGACAAGCTTTCTGTCCTACTAGCATATAGTTGTAATCACAATGACATTATCATGCTACTAACATCTGGTGAAATGAGCAAACTGAGTTCTGAAAATCTGCTCAGAAATTCCTGGCACCCTCTTATTTTAAGGAGAAAACTGGTATTTTCTGATGAAAACAGGACTGTTGAGAGACATGGCAGAAAATACTTTTATCATATTCTCCTGTTCCCTTTCTATATTCCTTTTTGCTCAACACATAAATACAATCAAAATGTAAAAGTTACCATCAATAACTACCACAGATTTTTACAGTTATTATATGATTCTGTTTCATGTATTATTTTATATTTTGCTTTATATACATTCATGTGTTCATAGGAAAGAACGAAGTTAGCTGCCCTTTCGGACCAGTTTTAGTGTAGCCAATTTCCCTTTCTGTGCTTGAAATAACCTATCCCATTTGCCTCTGTTTCATGTTTTGTTATAACTCTAGAGCTTTTAACCCCAAACCTCCCCTGAAAATGAATTCTATGCCCGGATGGATTTTCACAGGAAATAAATGCAAATAAAAATAAAATAAAGGATTTCTATTTAGAAATGAAAATCATGCTTTTTTATAACTCTCCAGGGTCTCCTTCAGATTATTGTATGCACAGTTTTATACTTATGCAATGGGAAAAGAGACTCTGCCAACAAAAACATAGCTGTTGGTGAGTTGTCAATCACAATCATTGTTGCAAAATATAATATGCTTGGTTGGAATGGGATGCATTGTAAATAATTTCTATCCATACATTCAAATTCCATGAGTCCTACATTAGCAAAACAGTATCTTAATGTAACATAGGCTAGACAAGCTGCATTTTGCACTACCTAATCTTGACAAAACGCGTCAAATCAGAGATTGCATCCATGTTACTATATTGTGCTGCTCCCAAGTCTTCCTCACCTCTCATATAACATGAAGGACCCCTTTACTATTATTATTTGTAAAAGAAAGGTACAACACTGAGAAAGTGGAGCATAGAAAAGATATACTAACCAAAATGAGCACACTCTTGTCATGAGACCCTCTCCAGTCCCCTGTCATGGTAAGAGTTTCAAGTGTGAATGCATGTATTGTCAGTTTAATGTGTGTATGCACCTTTTGTCAGATGGTAACATAGCTGGACAAGTCAAGTCAAGGCATGTAAAACAGGAAGAAGAAGGAAAAGTAATTTCTACAAAAGCAGATAAAAATAATTACTACAAGGGCAAAGCTTGATTGTATTATCCAAAGACAAACTCAAGGCAAATGTGCTAATTTAGGGGAAAAAAACTTTACAGAAGTATTTAACTGCCAGATGAAGGCAAATGTGTATGCTGAGATCTCTGTCAGCATTAATATTATAATCAAACATGAGACTGGGAGTGTCTTTGGTGATTACCCTCTGGAACCTTTTCTGTGGAAAGCCTATGTGTAAATCAATATTTCATTTTTCTTGAGATTCCCACTGCATGAAATCTTGCTCATTTAGAACTGACTCAGTTTGCAAAGCTTGTATAATATGCTCAGGTCATAGGTAAATTTTTCCTTCTCATAAATCTTCTATGCAGCAAATTGGATTATCGGTGTCTAATAATAGGGTTCTTTTCTTTTGGAAGTAGGTTCTAGAAGACAGTGATTATCACATCAGATTTCTTATAGAAAAGTCCTGTTTTTTATCCCCACTGAAATTATTACTAGTCTATAGGCTAGTTAATGAAGCAGTGCTCTGGGACAAAACTGGTCTAGGTTCCATAGTCTCCTAGACTGTATCCTACTTAACTAACTATGAACTGCCAAAGAACAATCATTATCCTAGCGCTCAGAATTATTTTCATAGGAAAGTTTTATGATGAGCCCAAGAGTGCTTGATGAACATACTTTTTTAATGGTTGAAATTTGATGACAACTGAATGTTGAATATAGCTGTGTGTACATTTAAGCTTTTAGGTACTCTATTGTATTTTAGTATTGGGATAGATATTAAGTAACTAAAGAATTTCTGGGAGTAAGGATTGCAGTTATTCTTTCATATTTCCTGGGATTCATTAACGCCTACACTAAGTGAACACACAACACAGGCATATTTCACACCTTCTTCCTTCTAATTTTAGTTTTCCAACTGATTTTCTTGCAACCTTAAACATCTAGGTTGATTTATAAATATTTCCATAAAGTGTATACTACTAGTAAACTTAGTGTAATCTTTCTGAGTGAAAGCACAAAAAATGTAGTAAGGATGTTCTTGAATACAGATCGTGTACACTTAGTGTAGGTGTTAAGGAAACTGGCCTCCCTTTCTCTACACCATGCAGTAAATCAAAATGTTTTATGTGCTTGATTTACTAGGTCATCTAATTTCTCTTAGTTGTTGAAACACAGCTGACAAAACATTTAATTGTACTTTTGCATTTTACAATAGTCCATCCATTTGGCAAGCAATAGCTTCAAGTACAAGCATTAGCTCTCAGATTTATAGGTTATGCTAATTAAATTCAAAAATCTACACAGGTATTGCTTGTTTGAATAACTGAAAGTAAGTTAACCTTCTTGTTTTAGAAGAGTTTTCCCTTTTTATCCAAGCATGCATTATGATGGGGGGTGGTATACAGAGACTGTGTATGAGGGAGGAGGGTAGATCCCCACATTGGAAGGAGCATAAGGCATCTTTCCCTGAAAAAAAATACAGTTGTTTATTTTTTTCCACACTTCTGTTGGCCATTTAATATTGCAATGTCAGGTAAGTTAGATATTTTAATTGTATTATATTGCATCTCATCTAAGTGAGGCATATTGTTTCATAATAGATCTGCCAGGACTTATCCCTCTGCTGGAAGGAAAAAAGTGTAAAGATACTGCTCAACAGAGAAAATATGATATACAACAAATGCAAACTGCTTATCTCAAAAATTCATTTGAGTTAATTACGCAGGGCTTGTATAAAGTGAGTTAAAAAAAACAGAAAAAGCAGAACATTTTAAATACTTGAATAATGTTGCAGGGGCTACAGATAAAGAATACCTTGTTTGTATTTTTGGCATTGTGCCCACTTTAAATGCTGAAATACTTACAGGTATATTTACACATCTGGGAGTGAAAAAGGAGAAAATAAACAAAAAATACCAACTAGACTCTAACCACAAGCCACATGAAAATACTGAAGACATAAAGCAATAGCACATTTCAAAGATAAAAACAGCCACTGTCTCCAGGGAGAAAAAGAGACTTTTTTAGAATGATTAAAAAGTGTAAGATCCTTTGTAGAAATACTTGCACTATCTTTTAACTGCCTTATGAAGTACAATATATTCTCTGCAATATAGAAATCTGCTTTAGTGTCTCTCAATTCCAAAATAAATGATGGCACCAATAATTTTACAAAGAATCTACGTTGCACTTTGGGTTCTCTACAGATCTGCCTCAGGATCAGAGAATCATATGAACTTCAGGGCTCAAATTATATAGACTGCTAGAAATACGTTAATTCAATGGGGACAAAAATGTTTGCATCTGTCATGGCACTTTATAACTTTCATTAAATTTATTTCTCCTCATAGCCATGTTAAAACTGCATTCTACTCCTTTGAATACTGATGGAACATACTACCAGGAGTTCATCAGTCAGACTGTATATTTTTTTCTAGCACTACTCCAATGTGTACTTTAAAGCAATGACAATATACAAATAAATAAATAAATAAATAAAAATGCTACAGTTTACACACATGATTAATTCACTCAAATCAAAATTATTTTTCTTCTGGTAGCAACAGGTCAGATTAGTTAAAAAAATCATATGATAAAGAGTGTCATTTTGAATTCCTAACAGATTGAAATAATATATGCTATAAACATCGTTTTACATTACATTTTCAGTAAGTTTGCACTTAGTTGATAGATTATACCATCTTCAACTTTTAGAGAGAGAGAGAAAATAAAATAATGTTGCATGTCCTAATGCTAGTAGCCTTTACTTTGCAGGCTATTCTCAATAGCCCTCTGCATTTATTTTGTTCCTTTCCCTTCAGCTTGCAATGTATAACTCCCATTGTGGACAATTATCTAGAAATACAGCCTAACACAATATAGAGTATTGCTTAAATAGCTATCTAAATCAAAAAGAAATCTTCTAAAATGCTCATGTAAAATGAGGCTGCTGAGATAAGTGCCTTAAATGGTTTATAATCAACTTCACCAACAGTACTGTTAAGTATTTTAAAGGTAATATAAAGAAAAGATACTGCATAACTAAGTTTCAAACAGAGACATGTTTTCTCAAATCTGTGCGAACATTAAGCACAGGCAGTGGGATTACTATTCAATAATGGTTTTGACATTCATCTTACATTATGCTACTGATAATGTTATTTTAAAACTGAAGAAGTGGTACTTTTCTTTGGACTTGAGAATGCTACATCTGGTGGTTGCCCTTTGGAGGGCCATAATATTTAGTTGTGATTGGAATCCTTTTCCAGTTATACTGCTGGGCATTTTTCTCCTTTCTCTTTTTTTTCAGAATACTGCAGTTGTACAGTACTGCAAACTTTTATTTTTATTTGGATACTGAATGTTCAATAACAATGTTATAATCAACAACCTAAAAGTTTATTATTATTTGCATTTTATTGAGATCTGTATATATGCTTTACAAATAAGCATACCTATGTCTGTACTTTTTTCCCGTTTAGCCAAGACTACTTAGATTTGTGCTCACAGAACCATTTAAGAGAAAATGTTCTCGTGCACAAAAAATCATCATTTTTTATCTCTGATTTATCTGTGCACACATCATAATGATGCAGACATATTTGTAATATTATAGTCAAGTTTAAGTTTTTCCAGATAGTCACCCTGAAACAAACTGTTGCTATATGTGACTTCTGAAAGTTATCAATACATATTCACAACTTTGTATTCTTTCACTAAATGTTGCACTTCATCTGATACTTTGTAATGAAACTTTCTCAGCTAAGTACTCTTCATTATGTAAACATCATGAATAAACTTGATACACAAAGATGACAAAATGTAACCAATAGTCTTTGAATTGAAGATTGCAAAATATCCCAAATAACAAATTAAAACAAAGAGTTAGAAGGTCACACTGAAAAGCCAATCAGAAAAAAACTAAATGAAAATTCCAGCCAAGCTAGAACTTCCAATGAGTGACCTCCCAAACCTCCTGCAACAGAGGTACATGGGATATATGCAAATGACCCTTATGAACATCAGGTGTTTCAGCTATATGGCGATTCTGATTGCCCATGACTTTTACATTTGAAATCGTTTTAATGGACAATTTCAGGCCAATAAAGCCAATCTATATTATCATTCCAAATGCACACACCCTTGAGGAATTTTCCGTCTTCCCCTAAGAGTGCAATCGCAACAGAGTTCTGTATGGTGCATAGCCCTTATACAAAGAATGCAGGGTGGCTTGTCCCCTTCAGAAAAAAACGTTCTTTTTTTAAACGTAAAAATCTGAAATTAATTAAGCAACATGCAATTTCAATCAACCAGTTTCAGCGATAATTTTCAGTCAAAATAATTTGGTCATAAGATATATAGCCAGAGATATTTTTTCTTCCTTCCTACTTTCAGTCTTTCTTTTCTTCCTCACATTCTCACATTCTGTTATCCTGCTTTATTTTATGAACTATGCCATTATCATAGATATGGCCTTATTACATAAAAGAAGACTTTGTAGAACAAATGGCACTAATAAAGTATTAGATGCAAACACTGAACTGCTGGTTTCATAATCTGGTTGTCACTAGTATAGATATAGATATAGATGATATAGATGATATACATAGATATGTATAGATATGTAAACTACTGATTACATCCAAATCATAAGCCATAGTACGCATTAGTTTGTGGTTAAGTTATCCTACAACCATATTTGAAAGCAGTTTCATCTCTGAGGTAGTATTTTAATGCTTTTGTAAAAATGGGAAGTGATGTCAGAGATCTGCCAGCAATGTGGAATGCATTCCAGACTTGTGTTTGTAGTATTGACCTTCATTCCTTCATGCAGTGTCGTACTTGTGGAATGAAACCCCAATATTTATGCACTCTTTAAGCAAGCTGTTTTTTAGCCTAGCATACGAGTTATGATAAATATTTAGGGTTAGTAATCAAGAATCCCACTCCCCATCTACCTCCATCAGTGCCACATTATTGGTATACACCATATCCTAAATATATAGAGACCAAATGCATATCTTACCTTCATGAATATGTCTTATTCTTGCAAAGGATCTACCACTGAATTCCAAAAAAGCTTAGAGTACATCCTGAATTCCAACTATTCAGTGGATTCCACCCCACCAACTTGCTTCTGCATAGATCTGCCATCCTTCCATACCTCAAGACCTATATCAGATGTAGGCAAAAGACACTACAACCCCTTTCCATGTCCTGTCAATGATTATAGCCTTTCTGACATGTTAACCTGTGAGAATCTGAACACCACTGAAGACTGCTTCTTACTTTTACATCTGTCAGGAATGACTTGGGTTCTTGGCCTCCTTTGCATCACAGTGGTAGCACTCAGTGATATCTACTCATTTCTTACATTTCTCATAAGTAAGTGGTGTATTCACTGCTCTCCTCCTGACTTGATCAGTAAGCAGAATGAGGGCTCCGTCTCTTCCTTCTGATATCAGTTAGCATCTTCTGGCCACCTGCCTTCCCCACATACCTCCATTTGGAGCCTGCAGCTTTGCACTCACCTTCCCTAGCTGTTATCAACACAAACCAGTGCTCCACAATACTAAGGCAGCTAATGAAGTACTCATTCCTCAGTTCAGCCTACTATTACTATAGCTTTGCTGGGGACAATTTAGCAGTCTGGATTTCAAGATGTTGTGATGTTCAAAGAATGCATGAGAAAGAAGTGCAGTAATTTTATAGTGAAAATGTAGGGCTGTTCTGGAAGAAATGACAAACAGTGGGACAGATATGTGGATTCTGCTAATAAACAAGGCTGGAAAATGCTTGTGGTTAAAGTAGACATTTCTTCTGTACAAAATAGGCTTGAGATACAGAGATTCAGTGATACCATGTAACATCTAAGATTATGCAATCAGGTGACATTAAGTACAGATTGCAATATGGTTTTGAAAACAGAGAGGGCAAGATTGCATGGCAGATAGAAATAAATGGGCAGTAACCCATTTTTAGCAGATGCCCAGGAAAAGAAGTTCATATATGCATAAACAGTTCCTATAATTTCTAGCTCACAGAATAACACTTAATAGAAATAGGTAATAAATAATAAAACATAGAAGAGTTCACAGGATTAAAAGAACACATTAGTTCTCTGATAAAGCACTATAGACAGGTATTCATACACAGAATATGTATCTTCATAAAGATGGTCAAAAAGATATAGGGATGGGATGGAATGTGATGGGTTGCTGGATGTGGTGAAAAACACATGAATATGGCAAAGAAGAATTAAAGTTTATATAGAAAAATTGATGCACAAAAGAAAAGCCCTGCCCACCTCAGTAATGAGTGCTAACCTAACCCTGCCTTCGCCCCAAGCCTTAACCCACACCATATCATAAACTAACACTTCCTATAATACTGCCACTACACAAGACACACTCAGACACAGAAACACACAGTAACACACACACACACACACACACACACACACACACACACACACACACACACACACACACACACACACACACACACACACACACTCTACAAACATAAGATCAAACCTCAACCTGAACCCTAAAATACTCACACCTGCATTCAAATACACAACACCTGTACCCTTACCTAACCTTTATCCTAACTCTAATAACAAAACACACACACATACACACTCTGAATGCCTCCAATTTCCACCCACCAGTTTCAAAGAAACTGCACTTCAAGATATTGGGCATTTCACTATCTGAACATTCAACAATCTCAATCACCCCTAGCATTTGTTGAACAAGACAACCTTCAATAAAATGCAGTAACCATATAAATACACACACATACATATATGTATATATATATATATATATATATATATATATATACACACACACACACACACACACACACACACACACACACACACACACATTTTAAATATTTTGAACTATATACATGGATACTTGCAATTCAAATAAATTAATCTTTAAAGAACATAATATATTTCCAAACTATGGCCCCCACCCCCCACACACCCCCTTACTATATATACTAACTGCAGGGTTGCACTACAGTGGGAAAAAGACCATATATAACTTTCAGTGAAATGTGTTTCAGTGAATTGTGTTTTCAGTGAATTGAGCTTTCAGTGATTTGTGCACAGTCATTTGACTTTCAGTGAAATGTGCTTAATAGTCCTAGACCCATATATATGTATATATATATATATATATATATATATATATATATATATATATATATATATATATATATATATATATATATATATATATATATATATATATATATATACATATATATATATATATATATATATATATATATATATATATATATATATATATATATATATATATATATATATATATATATATATGTATATATATATATATATATATATATATATATATATATATATATATCCAAAACACTAAAATACCGAAACATCAAAACTGCGAAATTCAAACTACCGAAAACTACTCTCAATATACACCATACACATAGACACACTGTCCTCCAGAACACGAACACACAAACCTAAACTACAGACAAGCACTCCCACACCCCCCTACTTAAATATTTTAAGTCCAAGGTTGCACTACATACACAAACACACGGAACACCATCAAACACCTACATTCCCCTTGCACACACACATCACAGTCACAACACACACTTACACACTAAACCCTAACCAACACATTTAAACATAGATACTTACCTGACCTTCCACCATACCGCAACACCAGAAGTATGAATGTCAAACTCCTGATGATCGGGATTTTGAAATTTGCACTTCTGGTCTTTCGGTAATTATGGGTTTTGCTATATAGTCTCAAAGGTTTGAAATTCGGTATTTCAAACTTTTGAGATTATGTAGTGATCCCATATATATATATATATATATATATATATATATATATATATATATATATATATATACATATGGGATCCGTACTGTCTACCGAATGACTGTTTCACCAAAAGTGAAACGGCCGAGCACATTTTTGTGAAAGTGCTTTTCACCGAAAAAGCACTTTTGTGACAGTGTGCTAAAAAAAAAGGAAAAAACATGGGGAAATGGATGTTGGTGAGATCGTGGTACAGTGGGGATAAGGGAATATTCCCTTTTCCCACTGTAGTGCGATCTCGGAGTGACAATATAAAAGTAGGGGCATTGTGGGAGGTGCAGGGGGGCTTGCCCCCCTGCGTAAATGTGAGTTCTATGGGTTTTTGTTTGTTTTTTATTTTTTTTTTTATTCACTTTAGCAAAGGTGCTTTTTCGGTGAAACTTTTGTTAAAGTGTGTTTGGCCATTTTGGTTTCTGTGTTATGGGCGCTCGGTAGATAGTCCTAGATCCATATATACATATACATATATATATATATATATATATATATATATATATATATATATATATATATATATGTGTGTATGTGTATATATTTTTATATATATATATTATAAATACATATATATATATATATATATATATATATATACACACACACACACACACACACACACACACACACACACACACACATGCATATGTTAGCAGTGCTTTACTATATTTAACACCATGATTCCAATTTTTTTTCACTATAAAGAACTTTCTCAGCTTAGGGTGAATGCTGAAACATAACTTTTTGTACCATGTCATTTACCTTAATTACCATAATATATCTACTTAAGAATCTTCAAACATGGGTTATGGATATATGCGTATTTGAGCTGTGGGATTTTGACATTAATAAGTCTCTCACAATTTGAAGATGTATTTTTGATAAAAGTACTTATTGTAAAATAGAATAAAGTTGTGTTTTCCAAGTATTTATATATCCATTTTTGGGACTATTTACATTTCTGAAGCTGTGTTTGTGGTGGACATTTACCTGTGTTGTCTATGTATTTGTGAATTAAGTTGTGTAATTTCCATGGCTTAGTGAAACAGTCTACACCTGGAGCATATCAATGTTATTTCAGACCATATCTCTCAACTGCCCCTGATTTTCAGGAATCTCCCTGATTTTGACTGCAATTTTAGGTCTGTCCCTTTTAATCCCTCTTAACTGGTGACTGTTGGAGAAAAGATGATGAATTGCAATTAATAAATAATGATAGTCATTAGAGTTACAGACTTCTTTTAGTTCAGAAAATGGATATTAATTCACTTTCTCTTATTCTGGCAATGTGTCACGTTAATAGTGCTAATATTTTAAAAGTGTACCTAATTGTCCCTGATTATTTCTGGAGTTGTTCCTGATTCGACTGAAATTTGCTCGGATTGACTGAGAGTTATGTTTCAGATATTTTAAGTAAAGTATGGGTTAGTTTTAACAACATGATGATTTAGTCACAACATTTAAGCAAAGAAGTAATATATACTTGCAAAGAGGTGATTAAAAAATAGAACTAAATAAGAAATGGACAGATTTTGCAGCAGATATGTGAGTGGAAAATAACAGACATGCAGTATTTCTTTATATTAAAAAAAACATTTTTTCTGAATACATGCACAAAGGAGTTATTGACAAACTATTAAAAACCACACTGGAAGATTTAATTGATGCTGAAGCAAAACTGAAGGTGAAATGTGATAGAAGATATGCATATTTGATAACAGACTATAAAGTAACTGTTCAACATCATTAAGCAATACAACATAATTATAGTAAAATAATTGTCAAAGAAAAGGTTAACACATTTATTTTACAAAGGCCTACCATGAGCAAGTGAGGCTAATGCAAAGACAAGTAGGGAATACTTAAGTAAATATCATAATATTAACACAATATTTGGAAGCTGAGATATCAGTCATTACCTACAAAAGTTAAAGACATCTGCCATGAGTATAGCCTGAGGAAACGACAGAGAATTTTATGGAAAATAATATTGCCATTGAAGATTGTGATCCACACAACACTACTTTACCACATTAACAGCAACTCCAGAATTAGACGAGCCATAGAAAATGTTACTATTTAGACTAATAACTTGTTAGATTATTACTACAACGTATATGCAAATAGAAATAATTTGTCGTTAAGTTTATTCCTTTCCTTATATCAGATTTCAGTTTGGTTTTGTGCAGACTAGATCATTTTCACAGCTACTTGTGTATATTGCACATTTTAATTAAACATGTTCTGTCTTGCAAACCATATTAATCATTATTTAATTTTATGGCATTAGGTTGGTATAATGCCTTTAAAACAATACACTCCAAATATTTGTTTCTTGAAACATTTCAGTGTATCTTCTTCATCAGCAAATATGGTTATAGGATTACATAATAGTTTAGAAGCAAACATTAATTTAAAATCTTTACTTTTGCATATATACAATAGAAAAAAGTATTAGAAAAGGCTGTCTGCTGGTGCTCTTCCTTTTTTATAATTGCTTTGAAACTTTTTTTTGTGTGATGGTTGATCAGGGTCCTTCTGTTGATCACTGTGATGTAAAGTATATTCAAACAAAATATTGTTTGTCAAATTCCAAAATATCAGATCTGCATAACAATGGGTGTTTAGCAGAATGACCCCAGTGCTCTGAAGCCAACTCACAGGCACATCACCAACAGAATGCAGAGGAAAAGACCAAGTCACCCTGAAGAACAATGTAGCACTAACTGGGAGTACAGTCTCAGCACTGTCAGTATATGCCAAGGACAGAAAATGTAGCCCCATGGCATCCTATATTAATGAATCACAATATTTATTCATGTAATTTCTTCATATTAAGAGCAAATTCACAGCCATCCTATCAATACCTACCCTGTAGGAACACAGCAAAGTGTCATGAGGGTTGCATGGTCCCGCTACATTCTAGTTCCAAAATGGAAACAAGAATATATTATGGGATTGTGGCCAGCCTGGTATATTATGATGTACATTACTGAGGAAGATGGTCAGCAATAAAGCCTTTACTGTGGAATGGTGTCTCTTGTTTACTGCAGACTGGCTGACATGTATAGATATAGATATGTGGATGCCTTTGGCATTCCATATTCCACAGTTATGGAACAATGGATAGAGCATTCATACAGCATATACTCTTCTCTTGGTGGCTTCCAACAGATTTCTCCAGAACACTAAGTGCATGTAATATTATCCTGTCATAAGAGGGTAAGAGGCATTTCTTGTGCAGGATTACAATGTAGTCAAGCATAATATTTTGTCTACTGTGCTGCAAATATGTAGAAGAGTCTGAAGGAAGCTACTGTGTTATACAAACATGCAATAATATCTATTGACATACCAGGGACATGAGATGAGAGGGAGACCTCCAGAGGGAATCATCAGACTGAGGCATGGTTAATTGAAACTATAACAAATACATATCTAACTTTAGACTCAAACAGCAGTGCATTGAGCAAGAATGTTCAAGTGTCCATGAATTGAAGCCATATCTGACAACTTAAAAATGCATAGCAATCAAGGATATGGAATGGGCACTGATGTCTTATATCACTGGCTCATTTTGGTATTGTATGTTCTAGAAGGGGAGCCCCAAAATGAGGCTTCACTTACACGATATCTAATATTTCAGGCTTTCTCCTATGATTTATATTTAATGTGGTGTTTGAGTAATGATTCATCTGATTACATTTAATTCATGTGAAGGACAGTGCTGTGCATGAAGATATAATTGCATCCATGCATATGTAATTCCTTTAGCCTGCTTCCCATCTTGTCATTAGTGTTACTGGTTTGCTTCTTGTAATAGTAGAAGCAAAGGGACATTGAATCCCAGCAGAGTGAAGACGTGGTGAGACCAGCACTAGCAGCAGCCAGGAAGCAGACAACAGGTGAATCACCATGATTCTTCATTCCTGACAAAATTAATTCGGTCTTTTCAATAAATGCTGCTAGATTAGCTGCTGTCTAACCTAACTTTAGAGTATCTCCCTAAATACTTAATGCATAAATCATCAAGGTCTTCTACAGTAGTTTTCACTCAGGTGTTTGTAAGTGCCCTGTATATACATAGGCACCATGTGTTGACATTTTTTCCAATAAAAGTACCCTTGAAATTTCACCAATGCCTATTTATAAACAGGGCAACTAGTCTGCACAGTGACAAGTACTGCTTCCAGAGCTGTCAAGCAGAAACTCCTCACTTTACTCTGTAGTGTCACAATAACCATTCAATCAATAAAATAAGCACTATTGCCATGGGGTATGAACTTTCCCCTTATCCCCATTATCATCTTGGTGGAAATGAGCATTCTGAGGCAATATAGAAATTGCATCATGTTCACCAACAACCAACTAATTCTCAAACAAACTGATAAGGTATGTGAGAGATATATTTACACAATGTCACTGGAGGCAAAGCTCTCACATAACAATGCTCCTATTGTCAATCATGTTGTCAGTAGTATACATGCTGCACTCACCGCACCCAGTTCAAAGCAGACACATAGACCCACGTAGGCTGAGGTTCTTAAATGGAACCTTCTTAAACCCCAAAGACCTCCTAGATGAAGTACACATAATAAATACTCTCAGCAGCCCCAAATGCACTCTTTCAAAGCAATACCCACATCAACACATACAGCCACATCTTATGGAGCCTCTACTTCTGAGTCTATAAGGCAAGCCACCACACAATCAGACATTCTGGTCATTGGAGACTCACTGATTTCCCTCTTAATGGGCTAAGTATGGAAAACGTTACAGTCATTTGCTTACTGGGGGCCAGAATCTGACAGATTGCACATGTACTCAGGTCATTGGACCACAAGCACCAGTATGTCTCACTCATACTCCATTTGGCTGTAAATACCTTGAGATGTACCTCCCTAGACTAGGAAGAGAGACATGTGGGAGCTCTTGCAATGTGTTCCATGCTAGTATAAGAATAGCATTGAGCAGCATTCTACCTTCTCCAAAGAATAAGTCACAATGCAAACAGAAGATGACTAACTTTAATAATTGGCTAGTTTCTGGCATCATTCTATGGGGGTGGAATATTTGTCAGTATGGAAGGAAATGGTCATAAGACTACACTGCTTTGCCAGGGATTGTTTGCACCTTTCCCCTCTAGGCTTTCAAATATTAGCTAAAACATTGTTATCCCCCATAGTGCCTTTTTTAGGCAATGCTAACCTGACAATCATTCCAAAATAGCAGATCAAAACCAAGAAAATCTAAAGGTGTTAGTGTGCAATGCCAGATGTCTAAACAAGAAACCTCATTTACTACGAGCTCTCTCTACCTAGAGAAGTCTGTACAGTCAGTGAGACATGATTTCAAGCCATGGAGAGCACTCCAGCAAGGCAAGGCTATAAAGCTATAATACTTTCACCACATTTAAACCAGCTACTACACAGGCAGGGACTAAAGCTGGAGATGTCTCAATTAACTTCAGAAATAACTATACCTCAAGGCTGGTCAAACAGGATAATGCACTTGACTTTTCTATGTTCAAATCACCATACACAAGATCCCATACCACTTCCTTGCAAGGATTCCCCAATGACTCAGGAAACCCATAATATTGGAAACATTTACCACCCAACCTCATAACATATTCATGAGTGACTTTAATTGCCCACTATAAAGTGGGAATCGTGTGCAACACCAAATCTGCAGGCACAGAGATTCCTGGATTTTGTAAACACAAACTCCCTATACTAGATTGTCAAAATGCTGACCAGGGGTGCAAACATACTGGATGTTGTCCTCACTAACATGGGGGAGCACTGCATACCCCCTAATGTAATGTAAACTCTGGTAAAGTCAGAGCACAAAATGGTCTCCTTTGAAATAAAAATAAAACATGCAACTCCATCTAATACTGGAACATTCATTTAAGTCTAACTCCATACTATTAAGTGATAACCTGGCAAAGTTTCACCCCCCCACCAAACCGTGATACTGCTGCTGTCTAAAATGTTCACAGAAAACCTATACAAGCATGTTAATAGCTAGGTAGTGGCAGCTGTACCCAACAGGAATAACTATAAAAATAACTCAAAAACATACCACCCTGGTGGTATCATGCTATCAATAGGCTGCATAATGAAGAATATCATGACATAAATTAGGAGGTGCAGTACCTAGCAGAATAAAAGCACTCTCGTCAAGCTAAACAAATACTTCAGAGAGCAAATAAAATCTACCACAGCAAAACTTTAAGTAAATCTGGCCTCCCAGGCCAAAGACAAACACAGACCATTCTTTGGCTTTGTTCCCAACCTTAAAGGCAATATGCAATTGTGTGCAGAGTTCATTGTAAATGGTGCCACCTATACTGAGCAAGAATATATAAGAAACCTACTGGCAAACAAATTAATCTCCCACTTTAACACCCCCTCTCCCCAGCCTTCCCTCAGGAATTGCCATAAAAAGATATGCTGTCACTAGGAAACAGGTCCTCAATGCTCTATCTAAGGCCAAGAACACTGTATCCATGGACCCTGACCATAATCCAGGTTGCCTTTTGAATAGCATGAAACATGACCTATCTAGCTGTCTGGAATCACTATTTAACCATACCTCCAAACTGGCGTTGTGCCTCAAGAATGGAAAATGGCAACCATTTTCTCTCTGTGGACTATATATAGACCCTGGAAACTAAAGACCCATAAGTCTTGCAAGTCTCATATGCAAAAACATGCAAAGAACTATCACAGAAATTATCAGTAATGACACAAAAAACCTCCAGACACTGAACTCAATCCATCAATAAAGGGTCAAAAAACTCTCAATAAGGAGGGTCAGGTACATAGAGTCATTAGTCGATCTCCATCACAGGCCCTATTGTAGCAGCCGCAAGTTAGTTGGTTTGGCAGGTTGGTTTTGTTCACCAAGTTTTGAGAAAGTTTATTACTGATGAGAAATAAGATAAGAATAGAGATGCAAACAGTTTTTGATTGATTGATATGAATATATGAATAATTTATGGTATTTTTGAAGAATTTATTTATTTAAGTTACATTGTAGCATGTTTGTGGTTATTTAGGTTATGTCTAATGTAGTTAGGTGTAGTTAGGTGCCAAGATTATTTTTGAAGAGATATGATTTTGAAGAGAGTTTGTATTGACTCTCACTCTAATGAAAAAGGAAACTTGAAAATAATTTTTTTTTTTTAGAAGGAGACTATATACAGAAGAGAAGATGGCGAGCTAAGGCACGCCGCAGCCAATATATAGTGATGCAGATTGGGAACAGGAAGTTTTGTTCAGATGTTCCAGATTTTAGATTAATATTGAGTTTTATTTGCGTTTTGTGGATGATCTCTTCCTTATTTGGAAGAGATGAGTCCTCGCAGGGCAAAGACAACATGTGGGAAGCTCATGGATAAGGACAGGTGCTGAAAATAGGACCTGAAAAGAAAAGTACAAAAATAATGCCCTAGCGAACATATGAAAATGAATTTAGTATGGAATTTAAATTTTAGTTTAATAAGGGACAAAGTGACATAGGAGAGTGAGGATAGATAGAGTCTAGAGTTAGAACTTAAATTAAAAATTAGGCTAAGATGATATAAGAGCCGGCATGAATTTCCGATAATGAATAATGATACTATAAAAAAATAAATATATAGGCGTAAATATGGTATGGGTACAAATATGTTTATTATTATTATATGTATTAAGATGTATGAATGCTTTATTAAATTATTTAATATTTTTTTAATTTTTAATTTTTTAGGACTATGCTTTTAAACGTATTAAATATTATTTTGAACGTGCTAGATGCTAACAAACTTGATGCGCAGTTGGATGGATGGATGAATGAATAATTGTATTTAAATACTTCCTATTGTAATGGCACATTGTAGTTTGATACAACCGAGAAGTGAAAGCGATTTTAAATATTTCTACTCTACTGTATTTTCGTGAGGTGAAATTTCTTTTTTTGCCTGAAACCGTACAGTCTTTACCTGCTGCATGGCTATTTTTGTACTATATATGACATTAGGGATAGGTGCTGAAAATACAATGATATAGCAAATGGAACAAATGATGAACATGATTTGGGGTTTAGTGTAATACAAGGAGAAACATTGTAGAGGAGATCTAGGAACTGATTTGTTAGAGTGTGAACTTATAAACTTAAATGGATTATTAGGCGAAGACGATAAATAGGATGGCACAGAAAAATAAATGAATACTATATATACTTAAAATATGAGAAATATATAGGTCAGTATGTAATTTATTATAATTATTTAGATGTATGATATATTTATTAAATTATTTAATATTTATTAAATTTAATTTTTTTTTTTTTTTTTTTTTTTTTTAATGTTTTTAAATGCATTATAAAACATTTGTTGGAACAGTTGTGAACAAGTATTATGGGGCAGTTGCATGGAATGAAAATGTTCGAATGACCAGTATTTAAATACTCCTATTGTATTGGCACATAGTAAAGCCGAAGGTGAAGCTTTATTTTTCTTCTGGAGAGCATTATTCGTGTGGGAAATTTTTTTGGAGCCTGAAACTGTACAGCTTTCGTCTTTACCTGCATGTGGCTATTTTTTGTACTGAACTCAATCCAGTTTGACTTTGTCAAGGGCAGATCATGCTTACTCAGCTTAGTGGAGTTCTTTGAGAAGGTTGCCAAAGTAATGTATAGCAGCAATTGGTTGACACTGCCTGCTTTGACCTGGCCAAGACATTTGACACAATACGCCAATTGGCATTGTTGACAAACTCAAGGGGTTGTATATAAATCCTTATGCCACCCAATGGGTAGCCAGCTGGCTCACAGACTGGACCCAGGAAGTTAAAATTGTGGAGTTCACCTCTACAAAAAGGCCAGTCTCCAGTGAAGTCCCTCAAGAATCGATCCTAGGACTGCTCCTTTTTGATATCTACATCTCTAAAGTCAAGGTCATGTCACGGGCCTTTGGCTAACCAAATTTGCAGAAGATTGCAAATTAGGAGCAGTGAAAAAATCCCTGATTAACACTAATGTTCTCTAAAATGGGCTGATACAGACAAATAACTGGTGTCAGAGCCATGGACTAAAACTTAGTGCCATGAAATGTATAGTAGTACCATTTGTGAAGTCGACCACCCCTGTTAACAACAATACTGATAACACATCCTTGAGAGTCAACCCAGTAGTATAGGAATTGGGTTCATATTATATGATCGAACGCTAGCGAATGATCTATTATAGAACCCAAATGCACAAAACCACAAAATGGTGACGGAACAGATCAGCAAATTTTATTCCCAGGGAAAAAATTCACTGATCAAAAAAAAAAAATGTACAGGCAACATAAAGTGGGGGTCTTCACTGCCCACACCCCTCGATGTGGGGGGGTATTTGCCCCCCACCTTAAATATGCCAACTTCGACATCACACCACAGTGAAGAAAACAGCAAAGTCCAGAGAACAGCCCAGTGAATCTTTTCCCTGGGAAAAAAATTCACTGATGCGTTCCTTCGATATTCTGTGGTTTCATGCATTTGGGTTCGACAAATAAGCATTCGCTATTTCTAGCGTTCGATCATGTGATAGGAACTCTAGAAATTAGGCAAACATATTGACAGTAATGTAGCCTTTGAATATCATGCATCTACAGTACTGAGCAATCATTCTATGTAGCGCAACCTAAAACAAAGGAATGACATTAGGGTCCAAGGAGGACACTGTTTCACTGTATTTGGCACTCATCAGACCTGTCATTGAGTACAATGCCCCATTTGATATGTACCTAAAACAGGCATATCCAACAATCAAAACATCTACAGGGTTTCCTCACTAAAAGAATACAGGTCATAAATAACATATCCTATGCAGACTGCCTCAAAGCCCAATCCCTGAATTCTGTCTCCTACAAGCTGTGTGTGTGTGTGTGTGTGTGTGTGTGTGTGTGTGGGGGGGGGGGGTATATGCCTGGAATACAAGGCATAATCGGACCAACTCTGATGGAGCTTCTACATATCCATAAAACAAACAGCACCAGAATTACCTACTCTATGTACATAAACCTTATTTGTCATATAAATAGGACCTACAGGAGGGATAGGTATGGATCCCAGAGACTACACCATCTCTGGAATAGGCTCCAATCCATGTGAAGCAGAGTTCCTCCCTAACCCAATTCAAAAGTAACTTGGACAGCTGGATAGTGAGCCAGAAAGTCACTCCTGGTTTGACACCTGTGTCTCTAATGGACACAGGCATCCTGGAAATGTTTAATTTCCCAGGCTCCTGTTTGTAAATATTTCATTAGCTTGCTAAGGGTAGCAAAATTTGTAAGAGATTTGGGATGTATGGCTTGGCTTAAAAAGGCCTTAGTAATTGTTAGTCTTGTACACACATACACATGCACCTATGAACATTTATTAAATTAGGAAGAACAAAAGCTTTCTTTCAAAGTCACCCTTGTTGATAACCCCCTCATAAGCTTAGTGCAGTGCCTTGGCTCAAATGTGAATTGTTTTAAAATTTAGCACTGTATTTATGTTGATTTTTGTTAAGTTTGTTAGTGATACATCATTCTTTAAAATGCCTGTTTTGAGCTGACAGAAGCTGCAGATCAAATAAATGAGCACAAATCAACACAGCAAATAAAATAAAGAGCAACATTTTTTATCTGTTACGTTAGCAGGCAGGTTTAAATTGTTAAAGGTAATGATTCTTCTTCACTGAAGTTAATACAATAACACATTCCACTGCAAATAATGTTTGCAGAAGTCAAATCCTTAAGATTAAAAGTTCTATGGAATGGAGTTCTTCCTGAATTCTGTGTGAAATGATAATAGCAGTGTAGTGATTATTTTAGATGACTATTGTTCTCCAGTTCTGTTACTGAAATTGAAGGTCTTCCTTCAATATAGCATTCAAGTCTACAATATTCCAAGGGAAGCTTAAAGTGGCCTATTACAATAAACACTCTGAAGCAATGGAGTGGATATTGTCTTCTTTCAACTGAACCATGGATGGCAGTTAATATCCCTGAGGAAAATGAAAAACTATAGTGATGAAGAAAAACTTGTAGAATCAATTCACCAGTCATAATTCCAGTTCCACCTAGAGATCTTCTGGATACCTTTGAAATATTTTGTGTATGAGAACAGTAAGAAATCTGAATAATCATACCAAAATCTGTTAAAATAATAAAAAAAAAACATATGTTTCATTTGTTCTTACATTATACTTTTAATGTAACGCCTCTTTTCCTTTACTTATTACTCACTGATGGTGTTTCAGCAATTTAATGAGAAATTCATATTATTTGTTTACACTTATAGAAGTTAAAATACAATATTAATATATTTAAAATCAAGTGCTGCAGTTTAGCTTATAGTGCCAATGTTTTGCCTATAGCACTCATTTTACAAATAATTTGTAAGGAAGTCATGTTAACAATAAGAAAATATTTGATTATATTAGTCTGACACTTTAGATGGCCATTATCAGGGTTCGTGTCACATATTTGAAGACCGCATTAGAAAACACATGAAACTCTCTTATAATGATCTCAACATACCTTACACCACCTAATGTTCATTATACTATTTCCATGTCTGTTTACTGTATTCTTTTCATTTTGCTCTAAAATATTATTATCACTATTTCACAGCTTTCAGTGATGTGGCCTTCAAAAATGTCTCTGTGACAGTATCAAGGTAGTATAGATCACTGAACGCAATCTGAGTTTTGCATTATTAATTCTGTAACAGTCTGGACCCCAGAGATATTTTATCCATTCAAAAAATTCCCTCCCTGTCTTGCCAGCATATAAATGTCTGGGCAGTTATCTAGCATCTGCTGAGACATTAGTGGCTTTTGAGATGAAAGTTTAAGGCTAATGGGTGCAGAATGTTGTAAGGTAACTACTGATGGATTTTATCTTAAGTTTCCCATAACCCATCAAACCTCTCCGTTTGCAATTACTAGTAGTTATTAAAGACCTCTAATCAAGTAAGTCAGTCCTGCCCTTGTTCATATGCGAAAAATAGTAAACTGCCCTATTGCATCAACTAGCAAGAGGAACACAGGGTTTTATTCATACTTGGAAGTGGAAGGAGGGGTGTTTCTTCCTATGTATGACACCTAATCCAGTGGATGGTAAGGAACTGTAATGATAACATTGTACGTTACTAGGGAAACCAGCATGGTGATGATCAGGATGGGGAAATTTTAACCAATGCTTGTATTTTAATGGAGACATTCACACAGGTAATGTAACAGCTCAATTTTTAGTTCAGTGAACTGGCACAAACAATCACCCAGAATTTCCTTATAATTAGCTATAAGATTGATATACTGTTAGTTTATTAGATGTACCATGGCTGGGAAAAAGAGACTAATAACAAAAAGTATTTCTGGTGACCACTCTTATACAAGATCGATTTACTATGATCAATGGATAACAGAATTCATGCTGGTGATAAGGAGACTAGACAAATTAACTTACTTTTCCTTGCTGAATCCTAATTAGTCATATTATGGGATGTATCACAATTACTCCCATTAATATTAATTTGCATCTGTTAACTGTTCTTTCTAAGTCACCTAAACAGTGGTCATTCTGACAATGGACCTGAGTGACTAGACAAATTTATATTACCACACAAATTAAAATTGTATATGAACAGTAAAACTAATTGTCATGTTCCTTATTTGATGTTATTTACTTCATCTTTTATTCCAGTTTAAGTGTAACATTACGCTAACTGCTGTTTTGTTGGACATCTTGTGCGTAGCAAAATGCACACAATACTTGTATCATTTATTTTACACTGCTGAGGTACTTTAATGTTCAATTGCAGATATACCATTACCATTTCACAATGTACAGATCTGATTGCTTTGTATATGTAAAAAGTATCACAGTGAGCTTTTATCCTTTAGTAATTCCTTTTTTCTATGTGCACAAATGAACTGATTACACCATTTTGCTTTCCTCCTCTAAAAGCTGTAGCCCTGTTAAAGAAGCTAAGTATATCTGAAGCAATACCAGTCACTGCACAAGACTAATACTAGTGACAATGTACAAAGTCAATGGACAGAGAAAAGGGTCTATTCTGACACAACCAAAATCACATGGTTTAAATTCCGTACATCTAAAATCATTCAATCTAAAACTCAAAATATCAAACAGAACTTTCTAAAAATAAATAAATAAAACCAAGTTTTTTTTCAGGGGCTACAACCCCACACTGCATGCTAATTAAATATTCTAACTGAAAGATCACACAACAGTGGGAAAACTACAAACTCCCATAATCCACTCTGTGAGTTCTGGCAAAAAACACCCACATTTCAGAATACCTATTGCACTGTAAGTGAGTGTAACCCAACATTTATTTATACTAATATTGTAAAACTAAATGTTTAGGGTCAAAAAGCATTGGCCTATGAACTAAGCATCAATGTAATACTTAAAATCAAAAATTATACCAAATGAATTTAGATCAAATGAATTTAAAACAAATTTAGGTACTTTATATTGCAACCACATTTTGAAGTTGCAATAATACGTAAGTAGCGATTTCTCCAGTTTCCATAAAGTTTCTAAGAGCAATGTTTACATTCTGTCACTATTTTGTTTATCAATTTTTCACAAATGTGATTCATTATTTGAAAACAGCAGGGCTCAAGGGATGGATGACCTCAGAATGAGCTAATGTCTTAAGGGATTCCGTACTTACTGGCCTTTTTTTTTTTTGTAATGTCTTGGTCTCCAGATAGTTTGCCTGTTTAGCTAAGTGAATGGTACAAAAGGACTGTAGCTGTGGTCTTCATTTTAAGGTACACTTTTCTCGTTTACTTATTTTAGCCTGTGAAGCAGCTTGCAAATACCTGCAAAGACCTGTGGGTTTGTTTGTAGAAGTATTTTTATGTTATGTAGTAATGTGTACGCTGTTAAACATGTCTATCTGTATGTGGAAAATTGCATGCAAATTAGTACCTGTAGAAGGAGCACTGGAAAATAAAAGTTAAATAAATCGTTACAGCTGCTACTAGCAAGCTGCTAATGTATGCCTTAATGACATCTTGCATTCAATTGCAGCTTGCCAGTAGCAGCGCTAACGATTTTCACTGCATGAGAGTAATTTCGCTCTAACATTACCATTTACAGCAACCTCGAAATGTGGTTGCGATAATACGTAAGTACCCACATTTACTTAGACCAAATAAATATACTCTGAAATTAGATCAAATGAATTTAATGAAATGCATGGAATCCCAGAGTAAACCACATAATTCCACCCTATGACACTGTGTGCACCACATAAGAAAAATTTGTATAACACAAGCACAATAATGTATTCCACAGGAGACATACTTACATACTGACAGAATGCTGACATCATTAATTAACCACACAAGGAAGTAAAAACAATGCTGGCTGAAATATGGACCAGTCTATGTAGTGGGTTGCAACACAATTATAATAGTAAATATGGCAGTTCTCTGTGAACAAACCCCTGTGTCAACACTAGTCATGAGCCTGATGCAGGTGCTCTTTGGTGTAACTGTTATAATGCTTATAGGTAGGAAAAGTAGGACTGATACTGATTCTATATGGAAGAACACACTTTGTCCTGTAAAAGTTGTGTACATGGATTGAGGTAGAGGGTGCCAGGGGATAGCTCATCCACATTCCTACCCTATGATGATCTTGATTGCTAGAACCTTCCAGAGGACAATTAGAGACATGTTGGCATTTTCCCACAATCCTTAGCTGGACATCTCCTATATCACTTCCTGTACAGTGGACCTATAACAAGCTTACATGAGTAAGCTAGATGGGCAGGCATCATTGATTCCAGAAATGCCATGCATTTCTCAATAAGGCACCTGACAAAGGTGATGTAAGTGCTTCCATCAGTAAGGATGACACTCCACAAGGTAAGTTAGTACTAGGCTAGCTGCCCTAGCAAATCTCATTTTTTGTCTTACAGCCAAATATTTTCAGTTCATTTTTAAACCACACCCTATTCATATGTATCTGCTGACAAGCTGAAAGATAAAAGTGCTCATATTATTAGTACATTCTTGAAAGTGATGTTTGTACCTTAAAAAAAATACTTACAGTTTTTTCTCTGAATGCTGTCTTTGAACTACAGCCTCCCACCCCTGCTGTCTTCCGGAACAATGATGCTTAAGCTCATGATTTTTATCTGCAGAGAACTGGATACCTGCAGCCTTGCACAGCATATAGTCCAGGTCATGTCAGGATTTCAGAAGCTGCTGCCTCTAGTTGGTGTGAAGGAAATAAAGAAATATCTTTGTCCCTTTCACACAACATAAGTTTTACTTGGATCTCTGATTTGCATGATACCATTATTACATCAAAACGACAGTAGCGTTTATAAATATGCACAACCAAGAGCCCATACAATGCAAATGCTTGCTTCTCTGTTGTGCAGGACATGTTCTTGTCTCTATATCTTATACAAACTTTGTGAATTTGGGAGCATGATAAGGCAGTTGTAGACATTGCACATCATTTGTATGAAAGTAGATTTAAGTAATTCATAGGTCAGTATTAGGCTAGCTGCCTCTATAAGCAATTTAAACCCTAGTCAATTTCCCTCAAAGGCAAGAATCAAGCACTGTACCTTGTGTTTGTGCAATAAACACCTTGGGCTGGATTCATGAAGGCTTGCATGGAGTCTAAGAGTAGAGTAAGACTCCATGCAGCCAACATGTTCGCTGAGCGATCCAGGAACAGCCGGTAGGAGCGTGCAACACAGCTCCTAAAACTACTCTTACACGGACAGGGCTAGGATATGCAAATTACTTCAATTGCAGGCGAAAGCTATGCAAATGAGGTAAATTTGCGATCCAGGAAACCCGAACCTGTCCGTGTAAGAGTAGTGTTATTTGCAGAAATGTACTCCATTGACAACTGAGTATGGTTCTGCAAATAGCAAAACGGAGCTGTGACAGCTCCAAAAAAGGATGCATCCAGTTGAGGAAGCATGCCAATGGCCAAAAATACGGCCATTGACAATGTTCACCGATGCAAAATAAAAATTAAATATTTTTTTTTTATCCCGATTGCCGATGTTTAAGCGTAGCGCAGCACCGCACAAACTCACTGCGCTCTAAAAACCAGAAATCCAATAATTAAAATCCACAAATGTGGATTTTATTGTAATTCTTAATTTACAATGCAAGGGAATGGCAGGCCGAAGACAACATGGCTACCGAGTAGAGGTTGTTAAGGGGGGAAGCTCAGTCTAAAAGATGTAACCAAGCATTAGTAGGCAATCCTATGCAAATGAGGGTAAGGATAGTGAATCCCAAGTTTACATAGCAAATGAGCACAGTCAGTGGAGTGTAGGAGTAGGATAAGGGGAGCATCAGAGTAGAAGATAGGTGACATCACGAGGGGGGGTATGCATGAAAGAAGTGAAGCTCATTGGAGCAGAGTGGCATGTGTTTGCTGTCAGTTACTCATCACTGGAAGAGGTGTGTCAACAGGTACCCTGGCTAAAGGCAAGAAATTGAAGGTGTATGCCGTGGATAAGACTAAAGTTTCCTGTAGAAATGCTTGCAACGTATTTGCACGTAGGTGCGCGCCTGTATATCCAAGTAAGACTGTGTGCACGCATGTGCGCCAGTGTGGGCATGTTTAAGCCGGAGTAAGCATGTCTAAGGTTGTTTAAAGTTGTGTAAGCGCGTTTGCGCCTGTCTGTGCACATTTTAGCAAGAATAAGCAAGTTTTAGTAAATGTAAGCAAGTGTGCGCAAATGTGAGCGGGTGTGTGTGTGTTTGCGCTTGTGTGCGCGGCGCTGCCCCCCTGAGGAAACAGAAAGGGAAAAGGAAGCACAACAAATAGTAGGTAGTTAACCAGGGAGTACTAGCAATGCTAGCAGGTGAAAACAATCAGAATCAGGCAATTACACAGGCAGTACACTAGCCCAGCCCAACCCAGCACTTAAAACTCTGCAAACAACATTCCACTATGTTTCACTCAGAGACACTGCAACACTGCAGTAAGCTAACAGAAGTGAAAACTGAAAAAGCTGTACTGAGACAAAGAAATGTTAGGGGCTGCCCTTGCTGTTATAAGGCAACATATGCAACATGCTGAGGGTGGTGACAATGCGAATGCTGCAGGACAACCCACAGTGAGGAGACGGAGAAGAGTGTACAGGCCCAGGGTAACCTATCAGGGGCTACATGAGCTGGAGATAGTGGAGTGCTATAGAGTGGACAGAGACCTCATGCAGCAAATTGTTGAGCTGTGCAGGCCACGCCTCACACACAGAACCAACAGAGGGGAACCCATCCCAGTGGAAACCAAGGTATGTGTTGGTCTAAGAATATTAGCAACAGGTACCTTGCAGAGACCAACTGGTGATATGATGGGGATACCGCAGGCATCAGCATCCAGGGTACTGCACAAGTTCCTGGATGCCATGTCAGCACATGTCGGTGATCATGTATATTTCCCCAATTCCCATGAGGTATTGGCCAGCAATATGTGTCTCTTCCAGCAAATAGTGAAATACCCTGAAGTAGTGGGTGCAATAGACTGCACTCACATATGCATCAAAGCACCAGCCGGTGAGCGGGGTAGGGTCTACTTTAACCGCAAGGGCTTCCTCTCCATCAACTGCCAGGTTGTGTGTGATGCCCAGGGCATAATACTGAATATGTGTGTGCTGGCTGCCCTGGAAGCTACCATGATTCCCATATCTGGCATCTGACATAGCTGTACCAGACATTTGCCAATGGGGACATCCCTCATGGTCACCTAGTGGGGGATGCTGGCTATGCACTGGAGCCATGGCTGATGACACCCATCAGAAATGCCACACACCTGAACAGGAATGCCATAATGAGGCACACGCACAAACACAAATGTAATCGAGCATGTGTTTGGGCTCCTCAAGTCACGGTTCAGATGCCTGGACACATCTGGTGGAACCTTGCAGTACTCACCAACTACATGTACCCAAATTGTCATGGAATGTGCTATGCTACATAATATGATCCTGCGAAAACAGCTGCAGCAGGAGCAGCATAGGGCCGGGCCAAACAGCCCCCCACCATTGCCAAGGCCATCACAGGCAGAGTGTGACTCGGAGGAGGAACAACTTGAGCCTGCCCCAGTAGGCAGAAGAAAGCGTGCCCAGTATGCTTTGGCCTTGGCAAAGAGGAATGCATAGCACATACACTGGCTCAGTAGGAACCCTGGAAATGATACCTCTCTCTGACATGCACATATAGTAAAACGGATGCCTAACTTGACACTACCTGTTTTCAAACATGTATAGGGAGTGTAGTATGTGCATCTGACATAGGCAGCCCTGCAGCACCACCTGAGGCATGATTGCCATGTGTTAAGCAATATAAAGCAGTGCTAAACAGCTTTTAACACCATTTAGTAAATGTAAACAAAATTGCACACACTAACTAGCACAACTGTGGTCAATGTTGAGCAATATTGGGCAATGTTCAGCAATGCTGGTTAATGTTGAGCAATGTTGGACAAGCTTGGTCTAAGTTGGGCATAGCTAAACAAAAGCCAACATGCTCATATTTGCTCTACTGGCCCTTAAGCAGTCTGGTCTGCTAAGTATGAAAATATAAGGCAGTGATAGGCCTCAAACCCAGGACACTGTGCACTATAGTCATGGTACTGAACCACTAAACCATGACACTATTTCACTGGTCAGCTTTTATGAAGAAATGTTGATAAGTCTATGCAAAGTATCTCATGGAAACCCTGCAGGCACTGCATAATCTCTGTAAGAATAGAACCTGATATTCAACACACATATAGTATAAATGTTAATATTCATCATGTTCACACACATCAACAAATGTAGTGGACCTCAGACAGCAACATACTGAAAGGTCACACTGGGCATGCTCACACACTTGAATAAATGAGACAAATGTTAGGCAACAAAACACTGAAAGACCAAACTGGGCATGCTCACACACTTTACAGCAGTGGGCCACACATATTCGGCAGTTGCATGTGTTAACCCGGGAACCTCTCACTATTCACCAATCCGCCTTGTGCACACAGTTATGTGACAACAGACACATATATAATATAGTGGAACCCTGTCATAATCAAATATGTTCTGCAGATACTTAGGTTGTTCATAGAAAGTGGGAAAGCAAAGAAGATAAAAAACCTTTAATCAGTATCATCAATAAACAATGTGCATCCCGATCAGTATCATAGGTTCATAGGTTGATACTAGGCTATCTGCCCTAGGGCATTTATAAGTCTAGCCGGAGTGTGTTCAGCTTTCACACCCCTGTTAGATTAGTAGACTGTGCCTGTGAATAGTAGGTCACACAAGATAGCCCTTTTACAATTAGTTTATTGTGCCTCTGTCTAACAGGGACCCAGAAGAGATCCCAGGGGTAAACATACGATCACCCATCCACTCGTCAAGATGTCTCCTGTAGGTGGTCAGTGGGGGCCTCTGCCTATGCGGGACTGGGATCTCATTCCAGAGTGAGGGGAGCCTCTGGGATAAGAATCTGTCCCTCCAGCATGTCCTATTAATATCTGTGCTGAGGTTTACATCCCTGGAGCATTTAGCTCTAAGGGATTCGGATATCCTGAGGTGGAGCATGTCCATTAATTCTGGGTTGGACATGGCTTTAAACAACAGGCACAGATCACATCTGAGTAGGCGGTAAGTGACTGAGTAGAGCTGGAGTTACTTTAGCCGAACTGCGCAAGGCATCTGTGTGAGTCCCTAGATCTACTTGGTGAGGTACTTTTGTGGCCAATACAGTTGCTGCAGATGTCAGGTAAGGTACATCCCAAATGGGGCATTGTATCCAATCATGGGCCTGATGAGTATAGGGGCACAATGACTTCACTTGATCTAGATGTGAAACCTTTTGGGATAAGGTGGGCTATATAGAAGGTCTGTCTAACCACTTTGGCAACGTGATTGTCAAAGGCGAGATTACTAACTACTCGTGTCCCAAATCCCTAATAACTCCTACTGTACTTAATGGATTACCACCTATGTGGTAATGTGTGGGCACGTTGTTATTCCCAAAGGGGATGACTATTCATCTAATGGCATTTAGCTGTAGCCCATGGCTCTGGCACCAGTTATCCATCTCTGTGACACCCTTTTGGAGGATGCTTGTGCCAGCTGGAGAGTTGATTATGGCACCCACTTTGCAGTCATCTGCAAACATGGTCAGCCATATTCCTCCTGTGTTAGTCTGTACGCCAGAGAAATATATACTGAACAAGAGAGGTCCCAGGACTGAGCCTTGTGGGATGCCATGTGTAACTGGTGTAGAGTCAGACATGGCACCTGCAATACTGACCATGTAGGTGCTATCCCTGATCCAGTTAGCAATCCATCTTGTGACATATGTGTCACTATGGAAGCTGGTGAGCTTATGTACGATGCCTGAGTGGGGTATTGTGTGGAAGGGTTTTGCGAGGTCCAGGTAGGCTGTGTGGACTACCTTCCATACATCTATGGACCCGGTAACTGTTCAAAGAAGTCGACCAGGTTCAAGAGGCAAGATCTGCCCACAACAAAGCCGAATTGGGTAGGATCCAGTGTCTGTAGGTTCCCGATGTCTTCGTGTATGAGTTCCATGATGATATGCTCCATAGCTTTGCAGATCAGGCTAGTAAGGCTTATAGGGCGATAGTGTCTGGGGTCCGTTCTGTCACCACCTTTGTGGAGTGAGACCACTGTTGCTGTACACCATTCCTTTGGTACATATCCTGTAGTAAGTCTGATATTGAACAGTGACTTAATGTGAGGGTTATGTTCGTCATGAAGCTGGTGTAAGATGCAGGCTGGGACATCGTCCGGTCCCATTGATGCTGTGTTGCCTGCTTTGGAGAGGTCAGCTCTCACCTCTTCATCTGTGATGTCAGGAAGGCTACACTCTGTTGGGATGGACACTTGCTCTTTAGGGGGGATGGGGGGAGACATTTGCACTGAACCTGTTTGCCAGGATGTTGGCAATGTCTGTGGGTTCAGTGTATGTCTAGTCATTTTGCAGTAACTCACAGCATATCTGGGAGTTGCCACCCAGTTTCCTGACATAACTAAAGAAGGCCATGTCATTGTCCTTAGTGTCTGGTGCAATTTTCCTTTTGAAGCGGGCCTTAGATGAATTCATGAGTGATCGTAGCTTCTTGCTAGTACTGATCAGAGATGCCTTCTTTTTTGGGATTGTGCTCTGTCATGTAGTAGCCTCCTCCTTTTGTTTCTAAGCTTATTTATGGCCGGGGTCCACCAGACAGGTCCCCTGCCTTTGGAGGAGTTAGTCCTGTTGTTATTTGGGATAGCACATTCCATGTGTTCCAGTAGGTGTCCATAGAATGCATTTGTACAGGATTCAGTGGTCTGAGCCGTATTTACCACTGTCCCAGGGTCTTTGAAGGATACCACCTTGGTTTGGAGAAGTGTGACATTTGCTTTTGAGAAGTTCTTCACCTAGATTACCTAGGATGGGGGTGGGGACAGGATATGGATGTCCAGTGAGATAAATATATGGTCTGACCTTACCAATGAGGGGTATACCTCTGGTGTGGAACATAGAGTCCCCATGTTGGTGATGATCAGGTCCAATATGTTTTCCCCTCTTGCGGGTGTGGTGACCAGTTGTGCCATAGCATTTGAGTTTATAAATTCTAGCAACCGTTGGGCAGGGGTGTTGGGGCTTGAGTAGTATTTCCAGTCAATGTTTGGGTAGTTGAAGTCACCCAATATAATGGTGTTTGGAGAGACCGTCATATTTTCCAGTGTTCCCAGGAAAGCCGAGTGGGGTTCCTGAGTTTGGGAGGGTGGTCTGTAGCAGGCTACAAACTGAAAGACAGTTTTGCCCACTGCTAGTTGCACATGTATGGTCTCCGATGCTTCGTGCAGTGCTACTAACCTGGAGGTGCATGTATCTGTGATGTATATGGATACCCCCCCTATTTTTGTTGGTCGGTCCGAGTCTTGTGGCTGAAAAGCATGGTATGAAGTATGGCCTTGTAGTGCTGGGATGCTTACAGGAGCCTGAACCAGGTGTCTGTTACTGCACAAATATCAACATTCTCCATACTGAGGAGAGTTTTGAGTGCATGCATTTTGAGGTTTAGACATCTGGTGTTGAGTAGCATTATCCTTAGTTTATTTTACCTTGTATTGTCTATGGAGGTATGTTTGTCTTTTGAGCCTTGCCTAAGAAAGGCACTATGGGGGTGGCAAGAGCCTTAGCCAGTATTCGAAAGTCCAGGGGTGGCAGGTGCAAACCATCCATAGCGAAGCTACGTGGCATGTCGAGCATGTCATTAAAGGCTGTCAGATGCTGGATCCCCTTTGAATGACACCAATATGTTAGCCAACTGTTAAAATTGATCAGTTTGTCTGTATATTGTGCCATCATTCTTGGTGAGGGTAAGATGCTACACAAGGTCAGGGTCATACTGGCCTGTGCTACATGATCAGAGAGCTCCTCTATGTCTCTTGTCATGTATTCCAGGGCGGAACTTCTGAGGACATTCATACCAGCAAGGACAATGATGGAGCCATATTTGTTCTTGCTTTGGAGTGACCTGAGTGCATGTGTTATGTGGGGGATCCTGGCACCCGACAGACAGCTCAAAGTGACATTCTCCTTGTTCAGCCTGGTGAGTGGGACATCGGTGTGTCTGACAATAGAGTCACCTATTACAAGTGTATCAGGTGTGTTGTTTAGCCCCAAGGGCAGTGACTGTGTGGCACACTGACTTTGTGAACTATGTGATATGTGGGTATTGTTGTGGGGTAGCAGTAGTTTGGGTGTCTGCTTTGGAGGTCTCTGCTGCTTAGGCAGATTTTATTTAGAGCCTCCGAGTATGTTTTTGTGTGGTAACGTATTTTGTTTGCTGTTGCTATAGGTCTATGTGAGACTGGATTTGTGGTGTGTGTGGTTACCTTCACCACCTGATAGACTGTGCCAGTCATGGATCGAGAGAGCTCAGCCTCCTGTTTGTCTATATAGTTGCATCTCTCACATATATCTGAGTTTATTGGTTGGAGGAGAGGGTTGTCTGTGTACATAAGGCAGTTGTAACATTGCGTCAAAATTCCCATATTCACCAGCTGGACTGGAGAGTACACACGAAACCGACCTTTGGACATGCCAGGATATTATGATGAAATACTCTGTTGACTGATCAAAAAGAATCAGTAGGGTATTAAGTGTGTAAAAGAGTATAACAGGGGTTTAGTGCTCAGGTTTGTCAGTGTTTTGGAAAGATTATCTGTGAAGGAGTCCAGACAGAACCATGACACTTCCTTCAGCTATGTCATAAATAGCAATGTACACTCATATATGTTCTGAGTCAGGGCCAACTGTACCTGACTGACAATGCTGACATCCTGTCAGATAGGCCCATACATACATACCCATCTCCCACTGACAAAAGGCCCTATCATCATACCAGGAGATATCACATGTAGAATGGGTAAACAGCTCCTCCCAAAGCTGAAAACATGGCATCAATTGGATTACATTGTTTCCCTATATGTGTCATAAGTGAACTGCACAACAAACAGACCCTGCACCTGAACAGTCTGTTGAGCCTCACCCTCTCTACAGGATATGAAACTGTTGAATGGGTTACAGCAACATATGGCACACCCCGCAAGTGTTGGTGCACAACAGACCATGGGAACTATAGTCCTATAAGCCTATGAAGTCTGATCTGCAAGGCCATGGAATCCATCATGATTGAAGTCATAAACAGAGCTATTGGAAGCCGACAAACACACAACCCAACCAACTTTGGTATGTACATGGGTAGCTCATGGTTCCCAAAACTGCTAGACTGTTTGCAAGGCAGCCACCCAGGACATACATCACTGAAAGGAGCTACACACGTCCCACATAGACTTTGAATAGCCCTTTATTAACATCCCAGAAACATGTCATATCCACAAAATCAACAATCTGTGCATAAATATGTATTAACATATGAAGGAATGGCAATTTGTCCACAGATAGATCACACAAGCTATGAATTGTGGAGTCCTGTTCAAGCTAACACCTGCTGACCCACATGGTTCATTCCTGGGATTGCATAAAACAAAGTGCACACACATTACCATGTCCAGTCTGATGATGTCAGCATCCTACAAATATAGCAGGAGAAAAGAAACCAACCAGTAAAGCATGTAGCTTGTCGTGTTAATGCATATTTCTCTATTATCATAATATAGTTAGATAGGGGTTTGAATCCTGCAATTGCTGAATGTGTGTGTGCTTTCCTTTGAGAGGAGTGCCGTTTTTGGAGACTAGGAACACATTAAAAGAAGGAGATTCCACTTTGGCAAATCTGATGATGTCAGTATCCCACAAATACAGCAGTGGAAATACAAATGCCCAATCAAGCCAATTGTGCATCGTGTTAAAGCATATCTATCTAGCATCATAACATCGTTAGGTAGAGGTTTGAATCCTGCAATTGGTGCATGTGTGTGTGGTTTCGTTTGAGAGGAGTGCCCTTTTTGGAGAATGGGAATACACATTAAAAGAGGTAAATTCCTCTTTGGCAAGTCTGATGATGTCAGTATCCCACAAATACAGCAGTGGAAATGAAAAAAAACAATAAAGCATATAGCGCGTCGTGTTAATGCGTGTCTTTTTAATATCATAGCCTATTTAGGTAGGGGTTTGAATCCAGCAATCGCTGAGTGGGGGGTGTATGTTTGTGTGTAATTTTCTTTGAGAGGCGTTACCTTTTTGGAGACTGGGATTACACATTAAAAGAGGTAAATTCCTCTTTTGCAAGTCTGATGATGTCAGTATCCCACAAATACAGCAGTGGAAATGAAAACACCCACTAAAGCCTATAGCGCATCATGTTAAGGTGAATTTCTCTAGTATCATAATATAGGTAGGAGTTTGAATCCTGCAACTGCTGAGTGTGTGTGGGGGTATATGTGGGGGTGTGACCTCCTTTGAAAGGAGTGCCCTTTTTGGAGACTGGGAAAACACATTAAAAGAGGTAAATTCCTCTTTGGAAAGTGTGATGATGTCAGTATTCCACAAATACAGCATTGGAAATAAAAGAATCCAGTAAAGCATATAGCGCATTGTGTTCATATGTATTTTTCTAGTACCATAACATGGTTAGGTAGGGGTTTCAATCCTGCAAGTGCTGAGTCTGTGCACATGACACTGTTGATCAATGTGTTGTGGGTTTTGCTTTTACTACTGTATGACATATCAGTAAAACAACAGTATGTGCATTGCACACTTCAGGTATCTGTGTGGCAAATACATATATGTACATGTGACCTCAATTGGTAACTGTGTGGCAAAGACATATATGTACATGTGACCTCAATTAGTTCATAGGTGTGAAGCCTGCTTTCTACATGGATGCATCTGTTACCATTGACAGTTTGTGATGCTGCTTCTCAGACCTTAGGTCACATATGTATGTATGTGACAAGGCCAGCCACTGTAGTAATCTGTGGTCTAGGTCATCTGTGTCACACACACAGACAGTTTCTATAGACTAGTGTGAGTGAGGGTTCATGCCTGGGGTATATTTCAGACATGTTCAAACACAACAGTCTGTCAATAATGGGCATTCATTATAGGTGTACAACAACTCTATGGATATGCATACAGACCCCTTATTGCTTATGTGATACACTGAGGGACATCAGCATACCTTTGGAAATGTGAATACCAAAGGACAGATGACATCACATGTGGCTGTATGTACACATTGGTACCCCTGCTACATGTTGTGGGCTACTGCCAATGTGGTACTGTCAGGATACTATGTATAGTAAATGTGGATGACTATGCTATAGTTGGCTTATAGCTTCACAGCATGGGTTGGTCAACAGGTATCTGTCTGTATGATACCCTTGTGGAGGATAAGTGTCTAATCCTGATAATGCATTGTAGGCCACTGTATGCATTACCAGATGTGGACGGACATATCTCTAGTGTGTTTGCTTGTACCTAGGATGGCCACATGCCAAACAGGAGTGGTCACAGGAATGTGTGGCGGACAATACCACTGGTTACTGGTATAGTATAGTACTGGAAGGATTCAAATGCTACTGTGTATCCTACAGCCGTGTGTCAGTTGTCAAGGCATCATCTAATGATTGGTTAAAATCAGGCTGTTGAGGTTATGTACACTACCAGAATGCAAACCAATGACCGATATTAACAGTATCACCCACAGCATAGTGTCAAACCATGTCATACACACATGTGTACACAAGTTGTAACATATGTGTAGTAAAATGCATACTGGCCACCAATAGGAAATATGAAGTGTTAACACTGTGTAATACAGGGCATGTCACCCTTCCCATGTGTCCACCATGCACGTACATGCAGACAGTGCTCCTCCACCATGTTCACAAATGTACACCTGCAAATCTGTACTGCCCACATCACACACGTACTGTCCACTCACCAACACATGCTGCCAGTACCATACACATCAGCCAAGTGGCACATGGGCAGACAATCCATTTTTGGAATTAACACTGGTGTAAACAATACTATATTGATAATCATAGCTTTAATGCATCATGCCTGCTCAGATATACCTACAAGGATATTATTACACTTTGCTGTTGACAACATGCTAACATTACACTGTTATTAGGTCACCCTGTGCATCAGCACCATGTTAGCCTATTCCTGCATCAATGTCACAGATGGCAGGAGGTGGCACAGTTTCATCATATGCACAGGGTGTGTTATTGGTTTGCTAGAGCCCGACAATGACCTATCCAATTGACATGTATGTGTGTGTGTGTGTGTGTGTGTGTGTGTGTGTGTGTGTGTGTGTGAGATACAACAGTACAATATGGGTCAGTGTTGATATAATGTGTGTGTGTATGTGTTAGCCCTAAGTGTTTGGTTTATGTGTGTGTGTCTGCATGCACACAGTTCCACCTTGTGGCTGCCAAATACAGAAGGTTGTGGAACAGCCACAGACTGTACCTGCCAGGCTGTACAGATCACTGTCTCCGGCCATGAACACAGTACCTGTGCCTGGCAGGGGTGCCACGGACAGTATCGGGCACTAAGCCAGACTGGGTACTATAGTTAAAGGCAGAGGGATGTTGACTGGAACCATGTCCCTGCTGGGATGGGCCAGAGCCACTTGCACATGGTCGTCTAGGATGGTCTATTGACAGCCCAGCCCCAACATTGCTGGGGCTGGTACTGCCACTACGGGTGTGGCTGGGACTTGTGAGTTGTCTGCGATGACTGCCAGCTGATGATGTTGCTAGCATATGTCCATGTCGACGTCTCAGCCGTCCTGCACTGTCCTGGTGCCCTGGTGCATGGACATTACATTGCGGAGGACATCTAGTGTCTTCCCCCAACGTCTATCAATAACCTCGGTGTAATTACGGATGGCACCGGCAAGGTCACGGATACTGTCATTGATAGCGGTGTTATGAGCCCTCTGCACCCTTAGTCCCTGCCTGGTGTACCGTTCCATATGTGCCTGTGCCTGCATTACAGCCCGGAACATACCTGAGGTTGTGAGACCTGTGGGGGCATGTCTGCCAGGGGCATTATGACCAGCAGTGCTCCCTTGAGAACCTCTGGACATATGCCTATGTAGTACCATTCTAGGTGTCTGGGTATGGCTGCTGTGTGGGGTTGCATGTGCCATAGATACCACACTATCCTGGTCAATGCCTACTGTAAGCTGTTCCTCAGCTAACGCCATTGGTGTTGAGGGATGTATTGGAAGTATGTATGTGCGCATAGACGGGGTGGAATGCTGTGTACTGTCGATTGGCAGACAAACGACAGACCCTGTCAAACCTGCCTGTGCCATAACACATGTATCATCATGTCCACTATTTGTGGCAGTGACTTCAGGTTCCCTGCTGCACTCATCCAACAATACCTCAGCACCTGTGAGAGGGAGACAGGAAACACACTTTACCATCTGTACAGGATGTTAGCACACATACACACATGCACACATGAACACATGCACACATGCACACATGAACACATGAACACATGCACACATGCACACATGAACACATGCACACATGCACACATGCACACATGCACACATGCACACATGAACACATGCACACATGCACACATGCACACACACACACACACACACACACACACACACACACACACACACACACACACACACACACACACACACACACACACACACACACCAACATCAATATGGAGCATATTCATTAGTGGTTGATGGTGGAGTACAGTATCACAAGTCAAAGAGTCCTATCACATGTGTCAGCATGCAAGATGTGTGTTCCTCAACAGCATGCAGTGCGAGTGTAGAGAGTCCTTATTAATAACAGTATACATGTCTTTGATGCATGTGTGTTGTTCAGTGATTGGCCGCACCCTGGAACACAATGTGTACATGAACACAACATTGCTGTGCAAGTCTGAAATGCTTTCTAATGTCCTGTGCATCATCACTCATAGATATACATACCATGGCCGGATGCACACAACTGTCAGGTGTATAGCAATGAATGCTATGTGTAGTACTGTAGTTACTGTAACTGGATGTAGTCTAGTACCATTAGCCATCATAAGGCAGCATCATGTGGTCACTCAAGGCCACTAATGTATGTCACACTGGCAACTATCTTGCTGTACATGACCTGCACCACTTTGGCTACATTAACCATTTCACAGCCAGTTGTTACATGGGTATGTAAGGTGTTCAATAGGGAGCATTGCCTAACATGAATGTGTTGTGTGTTGAAGTGTGTCACACCGCCCCCATGGTAGGCCTCCACCCCTCAGGTATAGTATGTGTGCTGTGTTGATGACATTTGGGATACTGGAGTATGACCTTACAGCAGGTGTCTACATACACCATGTGTATCATATTAACACTTACTGCATATGACAAAGTGGTGTATGTTGTGTGCATGTGTATTGACTCTGCCTACACAATGTCCACTACAGTGTACCACAATTGGTTGGGATGCTCTGTGTATTGCATGCATTTGAGGCAGCTACTCATGTTACTGGGATGTGCATAGTCCACAGAGAACATGCAGAGCATGTATTATGTATAGGTGTTTTACATGTGTATATGGCCTACAACTCTACTATGACATGCACATGTTATATGCTATATTAAATGTACAACACTCACCAGCATGGGTGTGCTGTCTTGCTATCACACCAGGGAGACCTACAAGCATATGAGACAGTTTGTCAGTGTCAACATCTATGGCATTGCTGCTGTGTGTTTGCAATTTTACAGTAGTACAAGAGGTGACAGTCACAGGCATACAGATTATGTTCCAAATTATTAGTATTGCATGACACCAGGCTCCACAACTTCTGAATACACAGTGCACATCTGATAAATGCATGTTCTAACAATTGAGCTAACAGTAGTCTACAGATATGCCATGTTACCTGCACGCTCTGAGTCGACGTGCTGGGTGACTCCGGCCTCCATGATGACACATGTCTGTTGTACTGGTTGGCCAGGAGCCACCATGCTGAGGAGCAGCTCTTCCACTCTGGTGAGGGGTGGATGTGTTGATGCACCACCACCTGTGGCAAGCATTGCCTGTGGACATTGGAGGCATGCTGCCGGACATGTCTGATTAAATCACTGCAGTGATGGCGTACCTGCTCATAAGTCCAGTTATGCATGCCTACATCATTCACCCGATGGACAACATCCTACCACAGTGCAGTGCACCCATGCTGGTCCTGGCTGGTTCTGGAGAACAGCAGGTTGTGATGTTGTATCAGGGCATCTACGATGACTTCCTCCTCCTCAGGGGAATACGCAGGTTTTCTGTTGTGAGACATGTCCCTGGAAGACAATAAAACAGTAACTGTGAGCAAGTCATGTGGCACACTTAACATTCTAAAGTACAGACATCAATGAAATGCCATATATAGCAACCTATTGGTTGTCAGTAGATACACACTTTTAATACCACATATCACTGCTCAGCCCACAACTGCCTGACAGTGCCTGACATATACTATATACCAAACCATGTTCTACACAGCAACAAAGTGAAATCAGTATGTAAGACTATACAACAGTGCATGGCACACTGTATGCGACACAATGCACCACCTAGCCACAGGAGGTGTATATGAAGCTAATGCATGCAGACATTTGTCATCCATTGAAATCAATGTAAAGTACAGTTACAGTACTACCAGTACACCACACTACTTGTTGATAGCAAACCCCTCAGTAACATATGTGCACATTCATCACTATAGGTGGCATACTGCTGTACTACACTATACATGTTGCTAGATATGCACTTATACCCTGTGACACACATACCACCGAGGCCATGTTGCAGGCATACCCACACACACATCAGACATACCTACAAGACACAAAGGTATGGCAACCCAGATGAGTTTTACCTGTGTACCATACAGTACTGTGTGTCAGCACCTACAAAACCTCATGCCTGAGGTATGTAATGTGTGAGGACTACAGTGTTTCCAAGCAATGTGGATATACACCATACTGTGCTGTTTAGGCCTACAGCTTCAGGTAGTACTACAGTTCATACGGAATTTGTATTCACTAGTGTTAACAATCAATAAACATACATGTACTGCTTTAGCCTACAATGGCACCCTCCAGTCAACACCATGGGACTAAGTCACACCATATGCCATACTGCTTTTCCTGCCTAGCAACAGCATACATATCTTTTGCTGGGATCAGAGCTTCAACACTACATACCAAGATATACACAGTTTCCCACTAGGCTATCACGCATATACACAACTTTGACACATTCACCTACGCATTCACCATCACACCCAGTCAACCTCACATAGCAAGTAATGCAACAAGTACATGCGTGTGTGTATCAGGTCCTAGGTAGCTAATAGGCTTTTATCCATAGGGCCTATGGACGCCTAGCCATATGGTACCCTGCCCTTCAACGCCCATGTAATGTAGGTTCATGTGCCCCTGTCATGCAGTGCCACAGAGGTGATTCCTGGGTTGTGTTTCCTATCTCACATCCAATCATTATGATTATTCATGACAACTGCTAATAAGGACCTTCATTTGCTATTGATAGGTAGTTAGTTCCAGAGTATGGCATGTGTCTGAGATGATAATGTACCACTCCAGCATATTCTGCTTTTTGACATTACAAGGTTTAGATCAGTACAGTGTGTAGCTTGTATGGAGTTTAATCTGTTTATATGGAGCACGTCCAACACCTGTGGGTTTGGCATAGCTTTGTATGTTAGGCAGAGGTTGCCTCTGGGTAGGCGGTATAAGACACAGTATAGCTGTGGTTTTGTAAGACAGTCTGCATAGGGCATCTGTTTGAGTCTGGTAATACTCTTTGTGAGGTATGTGTCTGGCATCTACAGTTGCTGTGGATGTCTTCTGAGGTACATACCAACAGGGCCATTGTACTCTATGATGGGTGTTATGACTGATGAGTAGAGTGGAACACTGACCTCTTTTTCCATGGATGACACACCTTTTCTGATGACATGTGGACCGTACACAGTTTACATGACTAGTGTGGCACTGTGATTATCAAAAGGGACACTACTGTCCACCTGTGTCCCATAGTCTCTTATCACACTTTCGGTTTTGAGTAGACTACCACCTATGTGGTAGTTCATGGGTACAGGGTTTTTAACAAAAGGGATGGCAATACATTTACAACATTGAACTTGAGCGTACATATGAACATCCATTGGTGTACATATAGATATACATATAGGCACATATACAGCCTACCTTTCATGGTGGGAATATCAATTATGCAAAGGTTGAGAGGGATACAGTTATGTAATGATATTGCACAGTCTTGCGCAGAATGCATGGAAGGTATTCTCAGCCCTTGTATCTTTAGCAGGATTCCCTGTCTGGAAGACTAAAAACCTAACAAATCATACCCACGGCGTTTAAACATCACATGTCATATGCCCGCACTGTATGCTGTCTTGTTTGCCACACACTACAACCTACATATAAATATGCACATAACAACCTGCACCAACATATACATGTCCACCCTTCACAAACAGTTGCAGTATGTCCCTTGCTCTATGCACATGTTCAGATGCTAATATATTGGACACATATCTCTCCATATGTGTGTGCCATACACACACAAGGTCCACACTGTTGTAAGTTCGTACACCTCACGGATGACCTGTTGGGCCTTGCTACAACATGGACAGTTGTCACATGTGTGAATACAGTAATAGTACAGGGAGTATATAAAGCTGCAAATGCTACATTACTATACTAGCCTGGTACAGCAGTTGCCAATGCTAAGCTACACATTATGTGACTATCATGCATGTCTTACTCTGTCACATCCAGGTTTATATAGGTGTTCGCACTACTCTCCCAAACTGCCATTATACACAGTACTGTACAGACCATAAATAACATGTTCAGATGTTTGACATATAATGCTGAGCTACATATGTCACAGTTATGTCCCACTGCACACAGCTACACACTAATTTGTCCATGGCAGTAGTTATGCATGCATACCTACCTACTGCTGCCACATATGCATGTTTCAGAGTATGTACAGTACTATTCATAAACATCTACTACTTGCCGGTAACTACATATCTGTTACATACCTGTTTGTCACTTTCAGGTCCGTCTATTACTGATTTGACAACTTTTTATTTTTTTTTTTATTTATTAAGTAAAGTTTTTTACTTACGTTTTTTTTTTTTGGTTATTAATTAAGTTTTTTTTTCTTAATTAATATATTTAGGTTATAATTAAGTATATATATTTTTTTACTTAAGCAAATATTTCTTTATTAAGTACTATATTTTGTCACTACTTTCTAGGAGTTCTAGAGTTGCTGACATGTGCAATGTAATGATTGCATGTGGGGATAGCAAGTACAGTCTGTTTTATTGGTATCTGCGCATGTGCATGTGATGCCCTCTGCATCAATTGGTGCCCAGCATTTGGTAAATGCATACAGCCTGCTTTGTGGTAATTGCAGTACTCACTGTCATAGCAACCCAATGCTAAAAATTGCTAAGGTATGTAGGCGTAGCCCTTTCAGATTTCCAGAGTGGAGCCCATGCTTGTTTGCTGTGGACACTGTTGTGTAAGTCAGAAGGTTGGTATACTTCTTATATATGAAGCTAGAGGTGTAGACAGTGATGTACATGTTGTACTCAGATCTGACTGTTGCCACTTCCAGTACAGAGCTATCAGTGTCAAGTTTAACTTTCCCCTACAAATGCTTACAAAACATTTATGTGACTATGTAGTTTCTTTTCTACTCATATAATTAACTGCCATACAAATGTAGTTATTGAGAAGTATTCTTTTGGCACATGAACTGTTTATGAACTGGTATACTGTGAATATTAATGTACTCACTTCTGCAGGGTTTGTGCTTTTTATTGTTGACATTAGCACAGGGTTCTCAGGACAACTGGACAATTCCAGTACTGAGTATGCCTACCTACACCTTTGGTAGACCCTAAACACACAAGTATATTTTAATTGTGGGGGGGGGGTGCTTACATACAGAGAGCATTATGTATTATTGTGTGATTATTATCTTACTGGACTTAAAGGATTGGTGTGTACCTATTAGTTTATCAGGACAGGTGGTCGTCTGCATAGTTCCTAACTGTGAACCTATCCAGATGGTAGCCAGAAGTTACACTGTTATTCTTTGTCTGTGTAACTCACAGGTGTTTTCAGGACTGGTACAATGGCATTGTTACAGTCAGTTGATACCAGTACATGGCTACATCCTTTGGTATTTTTGTGTTGTACTCCTACATGAAGGTATGCTTGTGGAGGTCCTACCAAAGCTATTTGCAGAGTGTGTAACAGCAGAATAGCTGATATGCCTGTGTGTTTGTGCCTCTGCCAGGCCTATGAAACACTCAGATACATCTTTGCATGGAGTCAGGGATAGGTAGTTAAAAGTGAGGTACACCTTACACATAATAGAGACAGTAAGTGTAGACTTGAGTGAAGCAGTGCATATGGATTAGTACTCCTTTTATGAAGTACAAGCGGTGTCTACTGTTATTATTGTCAGTATTCATTGTGTAATACCCCACCTTTCTGACTGACAACAGTACTTTTCAGAGGGATTCAGAGGGACACAGCTAAAATATGTTTCACAATCAGGGACATCCCTGAAAAGTAGTCACAGTTAGGAAGTATGGCCTCTGCCTTAATCAGATATGCCACTGTTTGTCCTGCTATGATACTGTGTGGGGGTTGTAAAGTGCCTCTGTAACATTATTTGCTGCTTGAATGGCTGCTTCTCATATCACACTCATGTAATGCAATTCCACAACAATTGCTAGTAAAGATCCACAGAACAAGCTTTGTGTTATGGCCTTCCTATTTTTCCTTTACATTTACTCATTGTAATGTATGATATATTTATTTCAGCACCAAGTTATTGTATATTTGCTGTGGCTTAGTGGTACTTCATGCAGTCTAGTGTGTCCAAGGGCTGGGGTTTGAGACTAACAGAGGTGTTTTATTTTGCTGCTGAGCAGACCAAGGGCCCTGACATAGAGTGACTAAGGCACTTTTAAGCAGTTGTAAGTGGGTTTGCGCGGTTTTGCATGGCGCTTAGCGATGCTTAGATAAGCACACATGTGCACACTCGCTTAAACACGCTTACTGCTGCTTAAAAGTGCTTACTCCCACTAACCCTGCGCTAATTTCTTTGAAAGAAAATGGAGAGATAGGAAAGTGGTGAAAAAGGGGGAACAAAGAGGGAAAGAGAGTAGGAAAACAAGCTCAGGATGTGCAGGACGGGTGCAGGGAAGGTCCATAGCTGCCCATTTCTTTACCAGCAACAGCTGTGCATATGCAATAAATTTAGAGTGAAATTTGAAACCTTCCACCCCTGGGAGAGGGGTGAGGACAACAAGGTATGTTGTATTGCCAATTATAATTATCAATTTACATGTCCAGTGGACATGTGTGCGAATTGGGCAGCTATGTATGGGGCGTAATTTTTTGTGGGTACAGATTGCCCTTTTTTTTTTTTTTTTTTTTAGGTGAGAGTGGAAAGTTAGGTAGAGGAAGTAGGTATATTTGGGGAGGTAGGTTGGGGAGGTAAACAGACAAGACAAACAAGACACATACAGGGGCGGTGTATGACACATGGGGTGGGTGAACACAATTGATGGGGACAGATGTTTGGAAATCGCAAGCCTATGAGCCCACAGATGGTAACAGTGGAACTGAGATCCCCACCCATGTGCAGTCACGACTGCACCTTCACAGCCCTGAGAGTGGCTGTGCTGGGGGCTGTGTAGGATGGGCAGGCTCACCCGTGAGACACGCCACTCTCGCCTTGAGCTGGTGTAGTGGATCAGCGACTGAACGCTGGATCTCCCTATGCACCACAACCCGGACCCTTCGAAGGGTGACAGGTGGCCCTTCTCTGCCCACACTTGCACAGGGGGGATGAGCCCCATCCCCTGCAGCGCTTCCACCCAAAGGTGGCACAGGACCAACGGAGGAGGGGAGCCCGGGCTGGGTACTGGACCTGCTGGTGCCAGGTGCACTCGCCAGCTGAGGTGGGACAGGTGGGTCCGCTGGGACTGGCCTTCCCATACGTTCTGTGATTAGGTGTGTTTAATTACAACATAAACAACAGCATTCCAAATTAGTTGTAACAGCATGCAGTAATATTCCCATTAACCCAACACACCAAGGTTCCAACAGTTGAACAGCAAGCATAACACATGCATATATTGAATGACAGTGAACATTCCAACAGCATGCAGGGATGATTGGTGGCAACAGGCCACCATGATTGTGGTGTTTGAACAGGGCACATGCATCAAAGTGAATGCAGATATTTATAGAACAATAGGACATATGTCCTAACAAATGTTTTGAGATTACACATACCCATTGAGGTGTGGAATTGCATTGTTTATGCACATACAGTAGGGTGTAGAAAGAAGCCTCAATTAACATCTTATAAGTACTTTTAGTCTACACTACATTCCTATTGACTGCAGGTGTATATCCCCTACATGTATTATTACACTTGCCAACATGCATTAGGTTGTGTAATGGGTTTGGCTAGTTCATTATATACCTGACCTATATCTGACATACTAACTGTCCAAGATGCAGATGTTACTGCTACATATTTATTGATTTTATTTATATTTCTTTATCTACATATCTGGATGTGTTCACATGATATTGTTAGTTAAATTTGTACAGAACCCTGCATTTCATGTAGCACACTCACATTTCTGGGGAACAAATTAATGAGCTACTCATGTGTCAGATTTACTTATGCATGTCAGCCAGTAACTGACTGTTGAGGACTGTATATATGCTTCACAGCTACTGGCACTTCCGTCAACCACTTTAGATGGGACTGCCCAGCTGTGGGTTGCCAGCACTTATTAAAACAGTACTATTTGTATAATGCAAGGGTACAACAACATTTCAAAGTAAGTGACACAGACACACTCCAAGTTTTATTCCTTTATTAATTACATTACACACTTTTCCACAGGCTCTCTCCTTTATTTGATATTACGGTGCATATAGCAGACATATTCAAGACATATTATACCTTTATTAATAAGTTAGAACACTCTTTTTCAGGCTCACTCACTTATTTTATATGACAATACATGCAAAGATATTATTCTGGACATATTTTACCTTTCTTAATGGGTTACTGCACTCTTTTTCTGGCTCTCTGACTTATTTTATATAACAGTGAATGCAGAGGAATTATTCAGGGCATTTTATGGCTGTATTATTGGGCTACAACACTTTCTTTCAGGCTCTCTCACCTATTTTATATAACAATACTTGCAGAATAATTACTAACCTGCCTGGTGGTGCAGCCTTAGCAGCCTATCTGCATAGGCTTGCTGATTCGCAGCACGGACACCTTCAGCTGTGAAGTAAATGAAGGGATATCGAGACATACCTACCCATTATATAGAATAAATTAGCATGTCGTACATACTGCATTCCATGGCTACCTACTCAGTTGTGGGGCATCTTGCATCCCACAGGCCTCCTGTATCCATTGGTTCAGTAGATCCTGCTTCCATCTCTTTAGGTCAGCATGGTGGTGACGGACCTGCTCACCAGTCCGAGGAATGCCTGTGACACTGGTGATGTCATGCGCTAACCGGTTCCAAGCCTTTGCTTTGTACTCAGTCCCTTGGAACTGGCCCTGCAGGAGTCTTGACTCATGATTGTGGACAAGGAGCCAAACCATGTATTTCATCTCCTCAATGCCCCAGCGTTGCGCTCTAAAGCATGTACCCTATCCAGCAGCAGCCATTATAACTGCAGATGGGAGCTACAATCAGTTATAGCGAGTAATCCCACCTATGGGGCTTAAATATGCCACATTTCCCACACTTTTTTGTGATTGGCCATTTCTGAAAATTCTCGGCTGACTGCAGACCTGCTTAGCAATGGTTAATCTACCATTTATAAGTATATGTATGTTAACAGTGGCTGTTTATCCTAAGCTGTCATGGCTTAGTGGTTCAGTGCTTTGATTATGGTGCACAGTGTCCTGGGTTCGAACCTTGTCATTGCTTTTTATTTTACTACTGTCCAGACAGGCTAGGTGGTGTGGCTGTATTTAGGCAACTTTGCTCTACGTTGCTGTACGTTGCCCGACGGTGCACTGGTTGGCATGGCGCGCACCTCAGCGCAAACCAATTGTGCTGGATAAAGTGCTATTTAGCTATGGGCAGCTACATTGCACTGGGTAAAGCGCTGCTTAACTAAGGTCAACTATATTGTGCTGGGTAAAGCGCTGCTTAACTACGGGCAGCTATATTGTGCTGGGTAAAGCGTTGCTTAACTGTGGGCAATTATATGTCAGGTTCCTTTATAAATATACATTTTGTTCACTGATACATAGGCCATTTCAATGCTTTTTAGTAAAAGTTTAATCATATATGTCAGGAATTATTTCATATACTAATTTAGAACATAAAACAGGAAGGGGAGTGGTGGGACTCGAACCATGAATGTCTCCACTTTGCGAGAACGGTCTACCACTGCACTATTACTATTTGGTGTAATTTGCATAAACATTCCTTATTATGCTCTTCCATGTTGAGATTGCTAACTGCAGCTAAGCAATGGACACACCCGCGCAAATACGGGCAGCTATATCAGGAATTAGAAAAAAAATTAATGTTTTACTTTTTATAACTGTGCTGGGGGTTTACAATGTCAGGGAGTGTGGTGTTGGGTACATGGACATTTGAGCGGACTCGCTGTTATGTCTTGATATTTTGAATTTCAGACACTTGCAGGGGCGTGGACCTTTCGACTGCTCAGCAGTCGGACACGCTCCCTGCTTTCCTGCACGGTCCATGTTAGACTTGGTGCAGAGTCAGCGTGCTCTCATGAATATTCATGGCACGCTGATGTCATGCCATTCAACTGCAGCCTCAGAGTAAGACTTATTTAGTCTTACATGGAGGATTTGTGAATCTGGGGGCTTGACTTTTATGCTAACCCCTAAGCCATTCATGATAAGAGAACACATTTGCTTACACTGAAAAAAATGGCTTATCTTTTCAGCATACCTCTCATCTCAACATGATGAAAATATGGCATCCAGTGTCTCAAAGAAATGGGCATTTTTTTTCATGATGATTAACTTTATTCCAGAATGTAATCCACTATAAGCAGAACGAATACAAGTCTAGCCTCATTTTTCTATTATTTTCTTAAGAACAGAGGGAAAGGTAAAGATAGGGAAAGAGGAGAAGGCCATCACACCAGGTATACCCACAAAACAAATATCACAGCACATCAGAAATAAAGGTTGTCAAAAAACAGGAAGAACAGGTAAGTTACACAGACAGCACAATGCACAACATTGGCAATGGAAAGGTGTTCTTCGTGTTTCACTGTTGCAGTCATTACATTTGTGTAATCCTGCTGGCAGGTTGCCCTCAGTCAGCCTGAATTCCAAACTCTTGGGTCCTGCATTGGCTGCTGTCACCCCTAACCTGACGTCAGGCCATCAGGGTATAAAAGAACCAGCCAACGCCATTTTCTTCAGACTTTCTTGCCACGCAGTGCCCGAAGCAGAAGCAGTTCGCAAGTGCTGGTCGGCCGACTCCTGAGATTTTCGTGTTCGAGTTTCAGACCCAAAGTCTTCAATAAAGATAAGAACCCCGTTGGGGAAACTTTTTTCTTGCTCCAGACCGATGTCAGAAAAAGTTAATAATTGTATTTCTTGTGGAAAGCAAATACCTCATAAGGACTTTCATTCTTACTGCATTCCTTGCCTAGGCCCTGATCACAATGTTTCTGGCTGTCGGTTTTGTGCTAGATTTAACCAATGCACTATTAAGCGTCGGTATGATTTTGCTTTAAGCTATTTTGGACGCTGGTTTAATTATCCAGAAATGTCGTTGGATAGCCATCCGACTACCAGAGTTCACAAAAACCGCAAAGAAAAGGAGAGAGATAAACAACCGAGGTCCAAAATCGACGATGAAGCTTCTCCTAAGCCAGTCGTCAGTTCACAGGTTCCCAGTGAGGCGCTTTCGCAGCCCCTGACGCCCATTACTTTAAAGTCGCAGGCCACTACTGACTCCCACGTGGAGTCAGCTATGCCACTGGAAACTCAAGGTATTGGAGCCTCGGACACTTTTCCCTCAGATGGGTCTGGAGCCACTGAGCAGGCACCGGCTTCTGAGGGTGTATTCAGACCTAAACATCTTTACATTAAACCAACTTCAGCTTCAAAGGCAAAGACTAAAGCACCTTCTAAAGCAAAGAAACAAACTCAAGAGCCACGTGGACAGGCCTCTATGCCCAAAAAACAGATGCTCAAAATGGCCGAAGACTTGATTACCCTGATCAGGGGTTCCCATCCCCCTCCTGATAAGAGGCCTAGGCAAGAGACCGACTATGAATCTTCAGATCAGGTTTCTATTTCTTCTGATTCCTCTTCTGATCAGGAATATTCTCTACCTCCCATGAGGATTCTGATGCTGAAGAATCTATACCTTCAGCTTCTCCTCCAGAGGACTATTCCTTTGGGGAAACCTTGCATACCATGACGGACCATTTCCACTGGGACAGCCAAGATTTTTCAGAATTTAAAAAGAGGCTCAGGGATTTCCTTTTACTACCTCAACACAGGCCTCTAGCCATTCCACCTGTGTTAGACATTATAGATGATGTGTTTTCGGAGTCTAGTCTGACCCCTGACTCCTTACCTCCAGCTCCTGTTAAGCCTGACAGATATTACAGGGTTCCTGACTCTCATAAATTCCTTTTTAAAAACCCTGCTGCTGACTCAGAAACTATTTCACAGGGTCCCAAAGAAGTTAAGGCTTCCACTGCAAAAATCCCTACCCACTCTGACAGGGATTGTAGGGCACAGGATAGATGGGGGAAAAAGGTTTACACATCTGCTACATTGGCTATAAGGGCCTGCAAAATGTCATGGCATTGCTTAAACAGAAAATGTTGTTAAACTCTGAATGTGCAGAAAACAAGGAAATGCAGGATTTATTGGATGCAGCTGAACAAGTTGGAAAGCATACTTTGCAATGTGGTTTTGATTCTTTGGAGGCCTCAAGCAGGGCCGCAGTTACGGGTTCTGTAATTAGGAGGCATGCTTGGTTAAGGGAACAAAATCTGCCTGATCATGTTAAAGTTAAATTATTAGATGCACCTTTACAGCATGATACTTTGTTTGGTGTTAAGGTAGAAGAGGTGTTAAATAAAATGGAGGACAAAGCTAAATCTATGCAAACTGTCAAAGATTTTTTACAAGTACAGCCACCTAGGTTTAGTAGACACTGGCCTACAAAGAAATGGTCCTTTCCTGTGTCAGACAGACCTGAAAGGGGCAGATCCAGATGCCCTAGAGGCAGATCCCAGGCGCAAGGTTTATACAGGTCAAAGCAATGGGGTGCTTCTACCTCCAAAGTTGGAAAGGACAAATCACAACCATACAGGCAACAGTCCCAATGACTTCCTCCTGCCAGCACCAAGCATTTATGTCCTGGCAGCACTCTTAGGGGGAAAATTAACACTTTTTTCTCAAAATTGGCACATTATAACCCAGGACAAGTGGGTTCTAAATATAGTGTCACAAGGCTACAAGTTCTATTTCCATACCCTGCCAAAGGCAAACGGCTGGCCAGATCTCCCAAAAAATCAATGGGCAGAGGCGCAAAAACAAGTCTCATCCCTCATGGACATGAGGGTCATTCAACAAGTACCAACGTTGCGAGTCCTCAGTGTAATTTAATAAATATTAAGCGCTTTCATCAATTAGTATGACTTCTTCAGCTTCAGCTGAAGAAGTCATACTAATTGATGAAAGCGCTTAACAGTATTTATTAAATTACACTGAGGACTCGCAACGTTGGTGCTTTTTGTGGTTATCTAGTTTTTTCAGACCACTATTTGCACCATTTATTTGGGCCACTCAACAAGTACCAGAGCTAGAGCAGGGACAAGGATTTTACTCAAGACTGTTCTTGGTATCCAGAAAGAACAAGGCCTGGAGACCAATACTGGACCTATCTATTCTGAACACATTCCTGGATATACCAAAATTCAAAATGTTGACTTTGCAGCAGCTTCTGCCCATGCTTGTGACTTTAGACCTAAAAGAGGCATACCTGCATGTCTCAAGTCAGACAATCATGCAGAAAATACCTCAGATTCAAGGCTGGCTCAATGCATTACCAATTCTCTGCACTGCCCTTTGGCTTATCTACTGCTTCCAGGGTCTTTACAAAGTGCCTGGCACCAGTAATTGCATTCTGCAGACAAAGAGGAATACAAATATATCCTTACTTGGATGACTACCTAATTCAAGCAGAGAACAAGGGCATTCTTCTATAGCATCTGCCATTTGTGAAAAGACTTCTAACATGCCTAGGGTACACAGTCAACAAAAAGAAATCAAAACTAGTACCCTCTCAAGAGATAATATTCCTGGGTGCAAGCTTATATACAACTGCCCAGGTGGCTTATCTCATGCCAGACAAACAAAGGCAACTGACTACCTATTTCAAAATGTTGGCAACAAAGGCCTAGTTATCTGCAAGAAAACTTCTGCAGGCTTTGGGCTTCATGGCATCCTGCATCCTACTAATTCCATATGCAAGACTGCATATGAGGAAACTTCAATGATACCTAAAAAGTGTTTGGACTCAACATTACCACAGCCTGGAAACAATGATTGCTCTCATTCCCTGCCTGCAACAGGAGTTTCGATGATGGGCGAAGGCTTGTCACCAGAACAAGGGACAGCCATTCACATTACCCCAGCCAGGCAGACACTAACAACGGATGCTTCAGATTATGCCTGGGGGGCCCACATGGCAGGAAGATGCATTCAGGGCACATGGTCCTCAAACCAAATGCATCTACATATCAATCAAAAGGAGATGCTAGTTGTTCAAAATTCCCTGACAGCCTTCAAGGACCTACTTCATCCGGGACAACTACTGATAAAGACAGACAACACCACAGTCATGTGGTATATAAACAAGCAGGGGGGCACACATTCTTACCCCCTTTGCAGACTAACCATGACTTTGTGGGACACAGCATTGACTTACCAAGTACATCTGCAGGCACAATTCCTGCCAGGAAAGGAAAACACTCTGGCAGATGAACTAAGCAGAAACCTCATGGATCCCCATGAGTGGCAGCTGGATCCACAAGTCTTCAGCATGATAACATGGAAATGGGGATGCCCGGACATAGATCTATTTGCCTCCCCTCACAACTACCAACTAAAAAGATTCTGCACAAGGATTTATCACAGACAAGCACTGAAAGTGGATGCCCTATCTTTCAGCTAGAAAAACCTATCAGTATATGCCTTTCCTCCACTGCCTCCTCCCCAAGGTACTCCTAAAGGTCAGACAGGAGAAGCCAAAGATGATACTGATTGCCCCAGACTGGCCCCGCCAGTACTGGTATCCAATCCTAAGGAACTTGTCTCAAGGCCCAGCTTGGACCTTACCTCAAATACCTCATCTACTGTCCCAGCAAAACAATAAGATCCTGCACAGCCATCTCAGTACTTTAAACCTGGCAGCATGGCAGATAATGTAGTCATACAAAACACACCTCTCAGTAAATTTGTGATGGATGTCATTTCGGAAGCCAGAAGGCCTAGTACTAGAGCATCTTATGCTGGGAAATGGAAAAGATTCTGTGCTTGGAATCAGGCACAAGGAACTGATACAGCTGTACCAAATATTCCTCAGATTTTGCAATACTTAACTGAGAAGTCAAAGGCCTATCTTTTTCATCAATTAAAATTCATGCCTCTGCCATTTCAGCTCATTACAATACAGTCACCAATCTTTTCTCATCCTTTATTAAAGCAGTATGTCAGAGGAGCCAAAAACTTAAGGCCTCCAAGGAGATCACCAATGCCTGCATGGGACCTCAACTATGTCTTGGAAAAACTCACCCTGCCTCCTTTTGAGCCAGCTGCTACTGCTGATATAAAGTTTTTATCTTGGAAAACAGCTCAGTTCCTGGCAATAACTTCTGCAAGACGGGTTTCAGAGCTACAGGCACTCATGGCTGTGGAACCTTTTATCATGTTTTATCCAGACAGGGTCTCTCTGAGGACAAACCCATCATTTATGCCTAAGGTGGTGTCCAGTGTGGCTCTTAACCAAACTATTCATCTGCCAACTTTTTATCTGAATCCACAGAACAAGGGGGAGAGAATTCTGCATTCTTTGGACGTACATAGGCAACCTAGATTCTACTTGGACACAACCAAAGTTTGCAGGAAGACAGAGCAATTACTAGTGGCATATGCTGCAGGATCACAAGGAAAGGCTATCTCAAAGCAGACTATTTCAAAGTGGATAGGCCACTGCATACATTTCTGCTATTTACACCATGGCAAACCAGTGCCTAAGGGCATTAGGCCACATTCAACCAGAGCTGCAGCCACATCAGCAGCCTTTCTCAGGGGAGTACCAACCAAAGACATATTAGAGGCTGCTACTTGGAGTTCGGTGCACACCTTTACAAAGCACTATCATCTGCCACTCTACTCTAAATCCAGGGCAGGCTTTGCCACTGCAGTTCTGCAGGGCCTCATAGCCGCTCCTAATGCTGTTTAACTCCAGCCTCCCAATCATAGCTTTGGAGCTCTACCCAAATGTAATGACTGCAAAAGTGAAACACGTAGAACATAGTACAGTTGTGTACACTTACCATAAATGTAGATGTTCAAGTGTATTCACTGTTGCAGTCCAGGTTACCCACCTGCCATCCCCCTTTTTTCTACTGGAACTTTTCTTTCCTTCTCTGATTTATACAACCTATGTGGTGTATTTGCTTGTAGATGAAGGTAAAGTTTATATTGGTGTATGTATTTATATATATATATATATATATATATATATATATATATATAAATGTTGGCTACCCTTTTAGGGGGCACCTGACATGTGGGGCAAGAAAAACTGAAGAAAATGGCGTTGGCTGCTTCTTTTATACCCTTGATGACCTGACATCAGGGAAGGGGCGACAGCAACCGACGCAGGACCCAAGACTTTGGAATTCAGGCCAACTGAGGGCAACCTGCCAGCAGGATTATCCAAATGTTATGACTGCAACAGTGAATACACTCGAACATCTACATTTATGGTAAGTGTACACAAGTGTACTTTGTCAAACAGGGTGGGGATGCATATCAGCCCCAGTGAAATGCAGAAAAAAACAGATCTTCCTATGTACTGTCATGTTACGACATGTTGCAATCTGTCTGGCAATCAAAACTGGATGTGCATGACAAATGTTAGATGTGTGTTGTAGGGTAATGAATAGAGATCACAGTACACACTAGGTAAATAAACACATATCCAAGGAGGCTGTCAGCAGTGCAGATGTAAGTCAAGCGACATCACAGATGAGAAAATGCAGATCTAAGAATGCTAGATAACTCCAGCTTAGGACAGAACTGAACCTCTGACTATGCATGTGAAAGGCAAGCAATCAAGCACAGTGCCAAACAGCAGTACTGTAGTATAGCAGCAAAATGATTACTAAATACACAAGTAGGTGTACACTACCATAACAAACGTATAATGCAATGCATATATGTCATGTAAAAGGCAACATTCAGGTGAATATGTATGACTGTCAGTGACCTAAATGGAATGTACATGAAAGCAATGTCAAAGCACATACACACAACAATGCTATTTAAAATATTTTGTACAAATCTAACAGTCCATCTTAAAAAATACATGTCAGGTTGTGCAACTGAATTTCAACAGTGCACAGTGGTTAACACACAAGTATATCGAGAACAAGGAAGCTTATAAGCAGTAGCCAGTAACTTATGGCAGATGCCCTGCATCTGTATAATGCCCATAGGGGTGGCAGATGTTGATCTTGTCAACAACGTAATACATGACAATGGAGGATAATAACTGTAGCATGAGAATGGAGAAAAGAAATTCTGCTGATAGGGATAATTGTGGTTATGTATGTAGATAATAGGCAAGATGCGGCTGGAATTTATTGGAGAAAACTCGCAAAGGAACCAAGGGATGGTGAGCAAATAACTAGAAAGGGAAAGGTAATAGAATGGGAAGAGGCCAAGAATGTATTTGAACTGCAGTTTAGCGATTGCCTTCCCTATCAAGGATTGATATCAAAGTACAGGCAAAGAGAAAGAAATAGGGGGGGTCCTAAATGAAAGACCAGCACTGGTAGAGTTTTTAATAGAATCTAGAACAGATGCTGCCATTCAAAAATAATAATTAGTAGAGCGAATAAAATATTGTATGATAATGACAAGAATCAATCAGAAGAGATTAGAAAGAATTTGGAAGAGAGATTGGATAAGCAATTCACAAATGGACAATGGGGGAATAGATGTACATCTCCCAAATATGTAACAAAGTCCAGAAGATTTAGGATCTTTGTTTGGAAGTGTTTACATAGGTATTTATATACCCCCAAGTACACTCCAAAGAATTTTTCCTCAGGTGGACAGAAAACGTTGGAGGTGTGACAGGCAAGAAAGAGATGGCTGGGAACATATTTTTGGGGAGTGTAATGAGCTAGCAGACTTTGGGGATTCCCTGTGAGCAGCTCTGTCAGAAATGCTGGGTGAGCGGATTGGATTGATTGGTAAGATGGTTTTCTGAGCTATGTACAGAATCGGAATTGCCTAGATATAGTAAAGCCTTGCTGAGTCTAATTATGGTGGCTGGCAAAAAAGCAATTACTAGAAAATGGAAATCAAAGTCTAGACCAACTTTACTAGAAGCAGTGAATATAGTAAGAGATAAAACAACTTGGACTGGGATCTTTAGAAAAGGGACAGAGCAAACTACACAGAAAAAAATGGCAATTGTGTGAGCAATATATGCAGAGAAGGAACGAGGTTTAAGCGGCAGGATTTGAATGCGCCATATAATGCTTAACTGACAATGACTAGATAGATCATAAGTGATGTATAATGTTTGCAACTACAGTTGTTTCAATGCTGTCTGCGATGTATAATGTTTGCAGCTAAAGTGGTGTCAATGTTGTTTGTTTTTCATTTATTTGCCTGTCATACGTGATAATTTAACAAAGCTGTTTATTAAAAAAAAAATTAACAATAACTGCAACAAATACAAACATATCTGCCAAATATTATGTAAGTATAGAAGTGGAGGGGAGCTGGACAACCTGGGCCACATTAAGGAAAATAATAATAAAAAAGGACAACAAGGTGTTGTTACACATTGCAAATATGCACCACATAAGGTGCTGTTGAATCCAATCCAAAATACATGTTGCAGCCTACATTTCAAAAGCTATCTTCAGAAAGCATGGCTTGCTGCAATTTTAAACTTATTTGTATTTAAATCAGACTTGTAAGCATAGGTTTAGTGCGATTATTGCACTTACCTTATTGATTTATAACAAGTATTCTGGCATTATAAGCAATATACATGATAATGTAAAAAATGCAGGCCTGTAACGAGGATCAGAAACATTTTATTTAACAAAACAGACAACATAAGCAACAAACCACTGCTCCTAAAGCTTGTGCAGCCAATCGATGCAAAGAGCATGACTACAGGTCAGTACGAGTGATGCTGCCCTCAAATAACAGGCATGGACGCTTCTCAGATCAGGTTTTAAAAACTTTGAAGTGTATCAGAGAACCGTCATGCACATTTTGCAATGTTACACATCCAGTGCTTTACATCTTTGAAGAGAGGTGAGATCTGCGACTCAGACCTGTGACTGTAAGCTACATCTACACTCTACCCTTGCCACATGCATGCCTAGCTAATCCAACTTGTCTGACTGGGTGTGTTCTTTTTTTTTCAAAACAGGTTTATTGTTTTAACATATAAGAGAAATATCATAACAATTTTATACAAGTAATTAAAAATAGGTATTATTATAATATTCAACAAAACAACTAAAGTATTTACAAAGACATCCACTACAATCAGATCAATTAATTAAACTAAAATACCATGCTATTGAAATTAAAATTTTTTTAACAAATTTTGTAAATTATCCCATACAATATAATAAGATGTTTTTCTATTTGTTCTTGTCCTAATTGTGTTTATTTCCATATGGCACACTATATTCATAACATTTTTAAATTCATTGAATGAAAGGAGGTGTATCTGAAATCCAATTTCTAGTTATTATTTTCCTAGCCACTGCTAGAATAGACCATAGCAAGGGAAGCTTAACCTTTTTAACACTTTGAGGTACAGGTGTGTTGAATAATATAAGAGATTTAGAAATAATGAAATTATCTGTAAAAAGAGCCTGCAAAAATTCATTAATTGACTTCCAGTATTCTTTCAATTTTATACAGTCATAAAACATATGAGCCCAGTCAGCATTAATTTCTACATTACATCTCTTACATAGATTATCTTTATTATTTATTTTATTCATCATCAAAGGTGTATAAAAAGATCTATGTAAAAATTTCCATGTATAAAGTCTCTAGACAATGGAAGACGTAGTTCTATAAGCAGATTCCAATATATATTGTTTATCTTGTTGATTTGGTGGGTCCCCATTAATAGAAGTGAAATAATTCCAGTATGAATCTACACTGTAAAAAGTTTCTTGTCTGATAATTTTATGTATGTATGAAAGTTTACCTTTATCAGAAACTTTATGTTGTAAATTTAATATCAAGTAATCAATCAGTGCTGGAATAGATTCTTTAACTGTTATAGACATTAGATCTATTTTATTAATGAGATGTTGTCTAAAGGTCTGAACCTCTAACCAGCAAGTTTCTCTTATATCAAATTCTTGTTTTAAGAAATCTAGATTTTTAACTTTATTATCAGATATCAACTGATACCAGTACTTTAGATCATTATCTATAGTTAAATGAGTTCCTTCAGAAGTAGATGACAAAAGCATACCCTGAGTATACGTTATAGGGAATACAATAAAATTCCATTCCCTATACTTAGGGTGCATGAATATAAAGTTACGATAACTGACTGGGTGTGTTCTGAATGCAGTGAAAACACTTGTACAGTTATGAATGTCCAGGAATGGGTTACTAATATGGATCACGGCTTAGGATTTACAAAAAGGACAAAGTGCTAGGCATTTAGGTAAATAATTTGTGAGAATTAATTCGTGTCAACACAGTGGACACAGCCAGTAACAATAAGTGAAAAACCTTCATCTCTTAGGTAGTGGGACAATGTCATGTATCATGTAGCTTCTGTTAACAGAGAAATACAAATTGCTATATATCAGGGACAGAGTAATGTATGTGGAAGGACTAAATGTAAATATATACCTTGCAAAGTGCACATCACAAATTAAATACATACATCACTGTATCTCCCTGTTCTGCATTTTAATTGTATATGTGACCATCTGACTCCCTCCAAAGTTAAGAATGAGGTAGTTGGTGAAGTGAATTTAATAATGAATAAGAAACTTACACTTGATAGCACTTTTGCAAATCGTAATATATTCCACAAAACTTTTTGAAAGGAATGTAACAGTGTGTTCCAAGCACTACACATAACCCTGTACTAAGACATGTGCTGTTAACAGAACATTACTGATTATGAAGCTACTGTTAGAAATGTGGTGAATAAATGAGTCATCCATAAGCATGCACAAACCGGGTATGTAGAGCAGAATTTTTGACAATGTGTGAAAGACACAAACATAAGAATACAACAATATACTTCCCCTACAGAACACCAACATAAATGCATGATGAATTGTTTCTTTACAGGGCAAGCTACCAACTAACGTGTTTCTACTTAACAAACAGTTACTGCATGTGTATATCCATATTCCGGCAGACAACAGATGAATATGGAAACATCTGACACATGAATGCTATTGGCCATCATAATCTAAGCAAATAACAGCTATCAACACATATTGCAAATGAAAATATATGTATAGACAGTCAGACAGGCATCCTTCTTTGCTAAAAAAAATAGAGCTGCAATAGTATTACTCACTTTATTAAGAGGGTAGAGTAAAAAAATTTACTATTCACATATATATACAAGTAGACTAGGTGATACAGTCATTTTATTACAGATAACAACAGAATGCTTAGTCATAAGCAGTCTAGGTGCTATAGGTGTCAGTGATGCACAACTATAGTAGATGTGTAAAATTATATTATTATATGTTGAAAAAAAGATATGCATCTAAAATTTGCAGTATGTATAGTATAAACATTAATAAATAACTAAACCACATAGGAATAGAAACCATACTTATATGAAGAATACTCACCATGTCTGTTCACCTATCCAGATGATTGTCAGAACAGTTATTTCATGGTTTAAAAGAAATGTATCTGATATATATGGGACACAGCTATATCTATAAATTCCATAGGAATGCTTACGTATAAGTATTATTATGACACTTACTGTAGCCGTCCACCCGCTGTTCATGCACATCAGTGACCCTTTGATGAAGCTCCTCTGCATCCCTCCAGTGCAGTTCATCATAGTGGTGTCAAACCTGCACGCCAGCCTGGTAGATCCTTATATGTCACTGATGCTCCCTTGCAATCTGGCTCCAAAATGTCAATCATTGCGAAGTTCCATGGCCTGACTTTCATACCATGCTCCACTGACAGAAGGTCAGCATCGGGGTGGTCTCCTCCTTGGTCCAATTGCACACCCAGACATGCCAAAGTCTCCTGGAAGTAGCCAACTCAATAATGTCATTAAGCCAATGGAAATAGTAGTCAGATGTGACTACTGTGTTTCACAGGTAGCAATAATCTGATATGTAAATGTATCAAGAGCAATATTTAAAAGTGGTGCTTATGTTATGATATCAGATCATTGGAAGATAACAGGCACATGCTACACATAGTACCATTTAACAATACCTATTAGGTACTTGCGTGGAGCACCTTCCTGCTACACCAAGCTACTGGATAATGCACTGAATTTTGAGAACTTACGTAGACATGCATAAATGGGATTCCAAAACCTGGAATTTTAATAAATCTCTTTAATTATGTATGGCACAAATGGTACTTAAAATATGTATACACAGTAGCTCTTACTTTCATTTGTATCTGAGTCATATGTAACTGTTAAGGCAAATTTGCACCTGATAATGTTTCTGTTTTGGGAAATATTAGCTCATAATACATCCGTGTTAAGATTACTCATTCTCAAATGTACCTCTTTAGATTTATGCATTTACGGAAATTGTGTGTAATATGAAAACAGTCAGAACTAGAATAGTGTGTGATTTATCTCTGTGCATACAGGTGGTGACATCCTCATCAAGGACATGCAGTAATTTCCCATATGTAGTTGTACAGACATGTAAATAGCAAAACTGAACAGTCCATAAAGAAGGATTTATGGAATCTCCATATTTCTTGTAGGCGATGCCATACATTCTGTGGTGTATGTATGGGAAACTACGGCTTCTGACATTATTTGTATGTCACTATGCAATATGTATTCCCCCTATGTAATATATATTCCCCCTATGTAATATATATTCCCCCTATGTAATATATATTCCCCTAGGTGTTATGGATATTTACTCATTGATGGTTTGTAAAAATAATCTTACAAATACTGGGTCAATAAGAACAGGATCTGCATTATCTGTGGCCTGCTTACAAATCCTGTGGTTTTCCAGTGCTTTCCGTACGTTGTTTAATTCACAATTTACAAATACTCTGTGCTGATGTGGATGTCATTCACTCCTCAGTAATACATACTGTTTTTGAATAATTGGCTGGTTATTCTACAATTGTATTACAGCTATAGACATCACACATTTCTGTTTTACAGATATATTTGTGTACTATGTTATTGTAAAATGCATCCAGACTGCGCCTCCTATGGCATGATGCTGTTGTGTTTGGAGCTCCATTCCACAAATATCTACTGTAAAGTGTTTGAATCCCATAAACAGCCTTCACAGATATTGCAAGTTATGTTGCTTTTACAATTTTTATGTATGCAGGAATTGTTATATGTATTTGTGTCACACCCAGACTCAAGGAGAAAATGATTGACTTTAACAACTGGCTTAATTTCTGGTGTCATTCAAAGGGGATAAAGTACCTGACAGCCTGGAATGACATGATTGACAAGCAAAGATGCTTTGCTATAGATGGCCTGCACCTGTCTCCCTTGGGCTTCAGGCTCCTGGCAAAGGCTCTTGCCTCCCCCATAGTGCCTTTTTTAGGCAATGTCATGAGGTCAAAACTACCAACATGAAAATTTCATCAAAACATAAATTAAAGGTCTTGCTGCTAAATGCTAGGAGTCTAAACATGAAACTGCACTCATTGCAAGCATTCATAACCCTGAAAGAAGCTGACATTTGTGCAGTCACAGAAACCTGGTTCATAGCTGCAGAGAGCACTAATCCTATCATTCCTTCAGACCCCAAGCCATGGGCAGCAAAACAAAAGGAGTTGGAGTTGCAATATATATAAAAGACATTCACACCTCTAGGCTGGTCAAACACAGTATGATGCTCAGGAAATACTCCAGGTGCAGTTAACAATTGACATGACTTCTATTCAAATCATAGCTAGCTACAGGCCTCCAACCCAGACTACTCCACCTATCTGGACCTCTTCAAATCTCTCAAGATTCAACCCTTTACCCTGATCATGGGAGACTTTAACTATCTAACCATAGATTGGAAGAAATATTCATGCCAAAACACATACACCCAGAGATTCCTTGATTTTGTCAATGCAGATGCCTTGGACCAGTTGGTTGACACCCCCACAAGAGGTGAAAATATCTTGGACTTGGTATTAACCAATATGAGTAACCACTGCATACTCCCTACAGTGTCATCATCCCTGGTAAGATGTGACCACAAAGAAGTCACTTTCGAAGTCAGCATCTCCCCTGACCCCCCTCCTCTCCAGCTAGAGGCAAATAAAAAAACTTCTCCAAAGCTGACTGCAAACTCCTGAGGTTAGGTATAAATAGCTTCACAGCCCACTCCCCCTCCACAGAAACTGGCACATATGTCCAAACTTACACCAAAGTACTAAATGAGCATTTATATAGCTGCATGGAATCAGGAATACCAGACAGGACAACATCCTCCTCCTCAAGGAAGAGTAAACCTGTCTGGTGGACATCTACAATAAATAAACTCTATAATAAAAGGAAAACATTGTTATCCAGGACCAAGAAGGAGCAAGTGTCCAATTGGAAGCAATCTCTCCTTAGCCTGAACAAGCAAATAAGATTGCTAGTGAAATTCTCCAAAGGAAACTTCAAGTCCTTAAGCCTTTCTTCACATATGTCCGCAATCTCAAGGAAAGCACCCATATCTGCTCAGAACTGGTGGTCAAGAGCACCACATACACAAACCCTGTAGATATAGCCAACCTGCTGGCAGACAGGTCCAGTGAAAACTTCACTCCTCTGTCCCTCCCATCAGTAAAACAGTACATTCCCAGTACCACCCCCCCTTATCTCTAGGCAGCAAGTCATCACTGCCCTCTCAAAAGCAAAAAAATACAGCCTCCATGAAACCTGATAATATCCCAGGCTGCATCCTACATGAGCTCAGGCAGGAACTTGCAGCACCATTAGGCACCCTATTTGACCAAATTCTGAGTACCGTCTTTGCCTAGCCGAGTGGAGGAGAGCTGCTGTCATCCCTTTGCACAAAAGTGGAGCATCCACCGACCCAGGAAATTATAGACCCTTCAGCCTAACTAGCCTGATCTGCAAGACTATAGAGTGGATTATCATGGACCTCATTAACAAGGACATTGGCAACCTCCAGACACTTGATCCCACACAGTTTGGTTTTGTCAAGGGGAGGCCATGGCTGTTAAATTTGGTCGACTTGCTTGAGACAGTCACCAAGGCCATAAATGAGGGTAAGACGGTGCACATCAGTTACCATGATCTGGCCAAGGCCTTTGATACTATTCCTCACTCAGGTATAATAGATAAACTCTCTCAACTGGGCATCAATCCATATGTTACCAGATGGGTAGCAAAATGGGTCAGTGATAGAACCCATCTAGTGAAAATAGAGGAAGCCACCTCAAATAGTAGACCCGTAACAAGTGGTGTACACCTGGGATCAGTTTTGGGGCCTCTGCTATTTGGGATATACTTCTCAGAGGTGTAGGCCAAATCTAGTGGGCTATGGCTGACCAAGTTTGCAGATGACTGCAACCTGGGTGTTGTCATCAGTTCCCCTAGTGATGTGGATATCCTCCAAGAGGGTCTCACCCAAACAAATGACTGGTGCCAGAAACATGGCCTCAAACTGAATGCCACAAAATGCATCATTATCCCTTTTGGGGAGAATGACATTCCCACAAATTATCACACTGATAATAAGGCACTACGCACACAATCAGTTGTAAGTGACTTGGGAACCTAGGTTGATAGCAAACTGACTTTTGACCACCATATTACCTCCGTTGTATGGAAAGCTTTCTACATGACCCATTTCATTAGTAATAGTATCTCATCCAGGGACAAGGTGGTCATAACATCCCTGTATTTTTCCGTTATAAGACCAATTAATGAATACAATGCCCCTTTTGGCATGTACCTCACAAAGTACATGTAGCTGCTGGAGAGACCATAGAGATTCCTCACCCAGAGAATCCAGGACCTCAAGCATCTACCCTACACAGACAGGCTAAAAATGCTGTCTCTCTACTGAGTCTCCTACAGACTCCTCAGAGGTGACCTCTGTCTGGTATGCAAAGCAATCTCAGACCCCGCCCTGATGGGACTGCTGCATATCCGCAAGTTAAGCTCCACTCGTGTAACACGCACGTGAGACCTTAACCTGGTCTGTGACATCAATAGGACCTGTTGGTGGGACAGATTTGTGCCCCAGAGATTCCCCCTTTTGTGGAATAGACTCCCTCTCCACGTAGAGCAGAGTACCTCATTAAACCTTTTTAATTGCAACCCGGATAACTGGATGGGGAATAGAAAATACACTAGTAACTTTCTATGATCCTATGATCCTAATACTGTATGTTGCAGTGAGAATTTCAGAGAATTTTGCATTGCACAGGAATGCATAGTGTTTACACTAGCATAACCTGTCTACATAATCATCCTCATAAGTGGGCCTCAACATGAATATGAACATGTCCATATCATGGTCTTTCAGATAACAAACAGACATGGGGGTGGCAATTCCTCCACAGATTAAAACAAGATTATAGTAGATGCGCTGTAACAACTTGGATGGAGACTCCTTGGACTGGCAGAGAATACAGTGTGCAGAAATGAAATCTAGGCTGACTTCATCAACATGACTAATGTGGTGGGGGGTCACAATAGATCCTGTGAGGCCTGTCACCGCTGCTTCTTTGACATAATCTTCCATGATGGCAGCCAACAGATTACAACAGTATGAGACACTGATGGATGAAACCAGTGGTGGCCAAGCATTGACCCCCCCCCCGATGATGTCACAATCATTTTTGCATGCCTGCATACAGCAAGTGGGAAGTAATGCATACCCAGGGTGGGCTAGAGGCAGGTGTTCCAGGCAAAACATGTATGTGCTACTTTACATGACATGGATGACTATAGAATAAGTCAGCTTATATTGCTGTTACATGTCATTTTGTTTGTTTGAGCAATGGAATTGAATTATACACAGAGATCTATAGAGAGTAATGAAGATCAACATAAATGTAATGAAATGTAGCCATGCAACTGCAGTACAGACAAAACAGTGCAACCAACATATGTAATGCTGTCTGCATTAATGTTTATAGGTCCATCGACTACTGTACAACACCAAGTAATGGTGTCTCTATATAGTGTTACTGTGACCACTACTTGTTATGCCTTAGCCTTATGTCATGGCACTGCTGTTTACTGTCATATTGATATATTACTAACATTGTGTACTACAGGTGCATCCAGTGGGAGCCCAAGCCATACTAGTGCAATTACAGACAGACCAGGTATGCTATCACAACAGGTTAATAGGTTGCAGCAATATGTAGCAGACCTGTGCTAGATGACATTAATGTTGCTGTTTTTCTACACAGGACATCTGGCCAACAGGTGCACTGTACCTCACATGAGTATCTGCTGCCCCTGTTATTGTGTCATATATGTCACCATGTCACTATTCCATTGTCTGCATACATGACTGTGTTGTTTTTATCCTTATTTTATCCCTGTAGGATCTGCAGGACAAACACATACTCACAACATCAGGAGTGTCTCAGAGGTATGCTATTTCCTATCTTTCATACATGTTATTACTGTTATTCCTGTTGTTGTCTTCCATTAATACTGTGTCCATCTATCCATTAGTAGGGTAGACTACATCATCATCTATTGCACAAACAAGTGACATGCCCATGTAATATCTACTGTAGGTTTTAATGCAGTTGGAATGGCTCATGTTGACAATGGTGTGATTACTAACACTGACTTTGTTTCCCTATAACAGTTGCAGTTTATCCCTTTCCTCCCACGCCGTCTACCCAAGATGGCTTGTCTTCCTAACATACGTCATGTATGCTGGATATGTGACATAATTGTCAACTCTCTGTTATGGAGATTTTGTGACCTGTACACAGACAAGACCTAATGGAAAGTCATTGCTATCTGCAACATTGCAGTGAACTATATGCATCATATGTCTTTAATGGAGTGTACTTCGAAACATCAAAGTACACAAACCTCAAATGCCTAACAACTGATCTGGAGTGACTGAAAGCCAAAACAAAGAAAAAATAAAACACTTTTTTTCAGGGGGGCAAACGCCTCATACCCCCAACTAATTATATATAAAAAGTCTAAGATAGCTCTGGAGTAGGGAAAGGGAAAATTCCTGTATCCTCACTATGCACAATCTTGCACGGACTTAACATCAGCAAAAACAATCAAATGACTTTCAGTCACTTCTGCCAGTGTTAAACACTTTCTGAATTATGAACATTCAATTAGATGAAGTGCTTTCCTTTAATGATATACAGCATGTGATGTAAACAAGTTGTCAGATCTCTAGAGTCTGTCTCTTCATTTAGCACATCAACTGCCTTTATCCACAATTAGCCCATCCACTAATCCTAATGTGGGTTCTGATGCGTCTCAGTATGGAAGCATGGTACACTGACATGGTAACACAATCCAGCCCAGATGGTGACAACCATGTGGATGTGGCTGTATCTTCAGATATGGAAGAAAACTTGTCTAGCCATTCTGACAATGAGGGGACATCAGATGGTGGACAGGATGAGGCCTGTGGACAATCGACCCATGTTGAGACTGTTGCTGATGTTGGCAGTTCCCCAAAGCACATTGATAGTGCCTATTGTAGTATATGTTGGCATGCAGCTGGTGTGCATGGGCAAGTGTCAGAGTGTGTTCGCCCACTCTACAGGCAAATGAACATCCCCAGTGACATCATAACTCTAACATCAGGGAGGGGCAAACCTGCCTGGTGGACAACTGCCATTAACAGGCTTTATAATAAGTCCCTTACCTTGTATCTCTAAAGAGCAGGTTGTAAACACCCTCTCTAAGGCCAAAAACGCAGCATCTGTTAACTGCTGATAACATCCCAGGCTGCATTCTACATGGGTTTCAAAAATAATTAGCAACATCGAGTAATCTTTTCAATCAAAGTCTGAGCAGTGGTTTTGTCCAAGCTGAATGGAGAATGGTCACCGTTATTCCCTTACAAAAAGGCAGTGCTTCCACTGACCCCAGGAACTATAAACCTATTAGCTTGACTGGCCTTGTCTGCAAGGCCATGGAGCGAATCATGATGGACCTTATCAACAAGGATATAGGTAATCTTAAAACACTCAACCCAACTCAGTTTGGATTTGTCAAAGGGAGAGTGTGCCTGTTAAACCTGGTGGACTTCTTCGAGGCAGTTACCAAGACCCTGGGCAAGGGGAAATTTGAGCATATAGCTTACCTAGACTTAGTCAAGGCTTTTGAAACTATCCCCCACTCAGGCATCATTGGCAAACTCACCCAGATAGGTCCGAATGGAGAGATGAAATGTCAGCAAGCAAAGGACAGTAGTAGTGCTGAAATTGAATTCATCCTCAAGTCATGGTGAGCACGTTCACGAGGTGGATCCTGTTTTCACAAAATCTCACCAAGGCGACACTAATATATCGACTGTATTTATATAGTATATATCATGGACAGAAGTAGGTCAAAAATGAAAAGAGATAGCTGGGTTCACAATACCCAGGATAAAAAAAGTGCCCAATCCTGATAGGCCCACTGGTGCCAGGACTGGAAAAAAATGACATTGTAGAATCCTCAAAATACAGAAACATTCCTACAATGGGGCAAGGCCCAGGGGGAGGATGGCCACACTGTTGTAGAAGGAAGTAACAGTTCACAGAAATCACAAAAACCAAAGAAGAGCCATAAAGATGATAGAGTGGACTATTGAGGATAAGAAAGAAATGACGTATTGTTACTATTATGCAAAAAGGTCAGAATTTACAGACACAAGATATACAAAGTGATTAAGAGAGAAATTAGAGGAAAGAAAAATATTTCCACAAGAAAAACTGTCAGAAGCTTCAAATGAAAATCTGCATTCATTAATAAAACAGATTTATGAAAAACGGTATATAGATCAAGAAACTTTGATCTGTTTGGAAAAATAAGCATCTGAGGAAGTGGGAAAATATAAACACCAAAACCTAGATATAGTTGAAAATTATAAAATAGAAATATGGACATGGGAAAGAAAGAGAGATTTGATATGGTGCAATATTTATGCAAAAGAGAAAGCTACATTAATCAATATAAAGAAGGCAGCTCCAAAGATATTCAAAGATAAATATAGGCAAAGGCATCCAGATATGGAAAATTTCACAATAAAACATAATATCACAAAGAGGGAATGTAGAAAAGAAGATTAGTAAAGTAGAAGTTAAAAAAATAAAAGCTGATGTTATGGAGTGCCTACGAAGTGAAGGATTTGGTGTAAATGGTCTAACACAGATTTTATCACAGCATGATGGAGTGAGTCCCCAAAGTAAGGCGAAACAGGAAGCTCAAGAGACATCTGAAGAAGAAATGTGGACATGGGAAAGAAAAAGAGATTTAATATGGTGTAATATTTATGCAAAGGAGAAAGCAAACCAAACCAATACAAAAAGAGCAGCACCAAAGATATTTGAAGAGAAATACAGGCAAAGGAATCTGGACATGGAAAACTTTACAATACAAAAAATAAGAAGACAAAGATGAAAAGTTAAAAAGGAGATTAGTAATGGAGAAGTTAAAGAAATAGAAACTGAGGTTATGGAGTACCTGCAAAGTGAAGGATTCAGTGCAGAAAATCGAATGGATATCCAGATTAAGGGGAAAGCAGTGGAACAGGAAGCAATTGGGCAGGTGCCATATCAAGATATTTTGGTGCCTTCCACAGGAAACCAGTGTAAATGCTCGTCATACCCAATAGATCCAAGACACTCTCCTCCAAAAAAGGAAGCCAATCTGGTGGTCCCCTGCCATAAACAAACTCCACAACAGAAGGAGGAAACTGATGAGAAATAAGGTGAAGTGCCAATACTGGGAAAAACTCCCTTATCAGCCTCAACAAAAAGTTGTGATTCCTCATCATATCCTGTAATGCTAGCTATGAAAAAAGAATTGTGGCAGATAGTAAGGACAACCACAAGGCCTTCTAAAGTTATGTAAAGAATCTCCACGACAATACCCAAATTTGCTCGGAGCTGTTGTACAATGGCACCTACTATACCGAGCCAACAGATATTGCCAATATACTGGCCAATAGATTTAGTACCAACTTTACCATCCCCCCCGAGAACCAATCACAATACCAGTAGATTGCCAGGCACCCAGTATTACTGCTGCACAGGTTAAAACAGCCCCTGTCCAAGACCAAGAATACAGCCTCTATGGGACATGACAATATCCCTGGCTGTGTTCTACATGAACTACAGAGTGAAATGGCACTTCACCTGTGTGCCCTGTTCAATCACAGCCTCAAATCAGGCTTTGTCCCTACCAAATGATGCACTGCTACAGTCATCCCTCTCTACAAAGGAGGAGCAACTACAGACCCTGGGAACTATTGCCCCATTAACCTGACAAGTCTGATATGCAAAGCTATGGAATACATCATCATGGACCTAATAAACAAAGATATAGGGAACCTCCAAACTCTGGATCCCACACAGTTTGGTTTTGTGAAGGGTAGATCATGCCTGCTCAACCTGGTCGACTTCTCTGAGTCAGTCACAAGAGATGTGGATGAAGGCAAGGTGGTTCATACAGCCTACCTGGATCTGGCCAAGGCCTTTGATACCATTCCCTACTCAGGAATCATATAAAAACTCAATAAGCTAGGCATCAACCCCTATATCACTAGGTGGGTTGCAAACTGGCTCACAGATAGAGCCCACAGTGTGAAAGTAGCTGACTTCAAGTCAGACTTTCGACCAGTCACGAGTGGAGTCCCACAGGGTTTTATCTTGGGTCCTCTCCTGTTTGGTATCTACTTCTCTGAAGTCCAGGCCAACACGAAGGGACTCTGGCTGACAAAGTTGGCAGACGATTGCAAGTTGGGCACCATAATTAACTCCCCAAGTGATGTTGACATCCTACAGAAAGGCCTCACTGAGACCAATGACTGGTGTGAGAACCATGGCCTTAAGCTCAATGCCCAAAAATGTGTCATCATCCCCTTTGGGAAAAACCCAGTTCCCATGAATTACCACATCGATGGTAGTCGACTGAACACAGAAGGCGTCATAAGAGATATGGGTGCAGAGATTGACAGCAACCTCTCTTTTGACTGCCACATTGCCACTGTGGTCAGAAAGTCCTTCTATGTGGCACATCTCATTACTAAGGGTTTTGCATCCAGGAAGAAAGAGGCCATTGTCTACCTCTGTTCTTCCCTCATTACGCCAATCATTGAGTACAATGCCCCATTTAGCATGTACCTCACTCAACACCTAGAACTGGAGAGGCTGCAAAAATATCTCACAAAGAGGATCTTAGGCCTTAAACACTTGTCCTATATGGACAGACTCAAAAAACTCCAACTATCCGCTGTCTCATATCGCCTACTTAGAGGTGATCTTTGCCTGACTTGCAAAGCCATGTCTGACCCAGCTCTGTTAGAAATGCTACATCTAAAGAAATCCTAGTCCCTCCACACTACATGCTCCAGAGACCTCAGCCTCATTACCACATTCAACAGAACAAGGTGGAGGGACAAGTTCATAACCCAGAGACTGCCCATGCTATGGAATAGACTTCCTATACATGTCAAGCGGAGTGCCTCACTGGTCCTCTTCAAAAGAAATCTTTTTTTTTCAAATTCAAAAGAAATCTTGATGAGTGGATGGGAAATAGAAAATTCACCCCGGGGATCACTCCAGTGGCTCAACTTGACAGAGGTACTGGGAACTAAGATCGGGTGGCATGATGCCAGGGTAATCCTATGGGCTAGGCTTGTAAAGGCTCCAGGTCCATTAGCCTAGTACAGACCTATGAACCTATGAAGCTAGACAGTAAGGAGAGGAACAGGAAGCTGTGGAAACTCTATTGCAGTCAGTGTTGAGGAGTGATAGGCCAGTGATTTCCCATACGACAGAGCAATGGATGGCACAGGATGAAATTGAAGAGAAGATGCCACAGGAAGATACTATAGAACTTTCTATAGAATGCCCACAGGAAATGGAAAACAAGGTATGTACCCTCAGTTTGGAAGAAAGTGAGCTAAGAGAAGTGTTGCTTGATTTAATAGACATGGATAGATACATTAAGTTAAATGGGAGAAATGGACTGCAGAAGGTCAATAAAACCCCAAAAGTCAGAAGTCTGATAAAACAAATGAATGCAGTAATTAGGACTGTCCATAGAGATCCATGCGCTATAATAGAAGTAAGCAGGATATATTACTGTGCTGCTAAATTAATAACTGATAAAGTTCTACCACAAGAACACATGGTAGCAAGGGAAAGGAAGGGGAGAAATCGAATACCATCATGGAAGTATCAAAAAGAGAAAACTATGAAGCAATTAAGACAAGAAGTGTCACTGTTAGAAGAGTATAGAAGAGGGAATAGATCAACAAAACTACTAAGAAAGATACAGTAGATATGATAAAAGCAATGCACAGTATTAAAACAGACCACAATCTATCATGCATTGTCGCAAATAAACTTAAAATTTCAATACAGGCGGAAAAACATAGAAGATACACAGACGAATATAAAGGAAAAGTACAAAATAAGCAATTTATTGATGACCCAAAAAAGATTTATAGAGAACTGAGAAACAAGGTAAAAGGAATTGAAAGACAGCCAAAAAAGAGGAAATACATTTTGGAGAAGTATCTATGAAGATCCTGTGGAACATAGCAAAGATGCTAAATGGATAGAAGAAGTTAAAGAAAGAATAAGATGTTTAAATGTGCAGGATATGAAATGGGATGATGTAACAGCCAGAGAGATGGAAACAAAGTTAAGAAAAGCCTCTAATTGGAAAACCCCAAGTCCAGATGCAGTACCTAACTTTTGGTTAAAAGTATTGTCTTTGCACGAAGATTTAGCCATGAGTAAGAAATATTTACATGCGCACCCTGACACCAAACTGGCTAATAACAGACAAACAATGCTGCTACTTAAGAGTGAACCTGAAAGCTACCCTAAAAATTATAGAACTTGCCTTCTGATGACATATAAACTATAGACAGGAATTGATGCTGACAGAGTTTATAGTCATTTAGAAAAAAAACTCAATTATGGCAATAGAACAAAAGGGTAATCAAATAAATTCATATGGAACAAAGGATCATTTGTTGTTAAATAAAGTAATACTGGAGAACTGTAAAAAGGGGAAGAATCTAAGTATGGCATGGATTGATTACAAAAAAGCGGGTTCCTATCACATAGTCGAACTTGTACAAGTTCGAACCCCATATGGTCAAGACCATAAGTTTGAGCTTGTAGAAGTTTCAGCATTTAAATGGAATCTCTGTAAGGGGAGGTTTCCATTCATTTCAATGTGGTGCAATCTCGGAGTTGGTATATTTAAGTAGTGGGGGGTGGGGGTGCAGGGGGGCTTGCCCCCCTGCTTACAACAGTTTATTTTGTTTTTACTTTTTTTTATCACTAGTCAAAGTTTTGTAACTTCGAACAAAATGTTTCGAACATTCCGTGTTCGAGGTTATAACACTTTGATTATGTGATATAGACCCCAAAAAAGCATGTGATAGTATCACACATTCATGGATAAAAGGGTGATTCAGAATGTGTAAGATACACATATATAAGATACACTCTACACTGATCGATTACATTACAGTGACCACGAAACAGTGGCAGACCACTTTGCAATTAAGCCATGATAAGGAACAGATTATTATCCCAGGGAAAAAAAATTCAACGGGGGATATTCCAGGGTGACTATCTGTCATCATTGCTATTCTGCCTTGCCATTAATCCATTAAGATGCTTACTTAACAGCTTAGGCTATGGCTACAATCTGGCTCCTAGAAAACAACAAGGTGTAAAGACTTCTCATCTTCTCTTTGTCAATGATTTAAAACTGTATAGTTCATCAGATGAGGATCTGAAAGCACAGCTGCAGGTTGTCAAAACTTTTTTTAGATGATATAACAATGCCATTTAAGTCTTGATAAATGTGCAAAAAGCAACCGTTAAAGCAAGAAAACTACAGCACCAGGAAAACATCAGTTTGGGACAAGAATGTGATATAAAAGAACTTGAGCAAGAGGGATTGTATAAATATTTGGAAATTGATGAATGATCAACAACAAAACATGAACAAATGTGAATAAAACTTAATAAGGAATACTTTAAAAGACTTAAATTAATCCTGAGAACAGTGTTGACATCTATGAACAAAATCCAAGCTATAAACCAATTTGCTCTTCCTGTCCTAACTTACAGTTTTGGAGTGATTGACTTGCCCCAAAATGTGTTGGATAGATTACATAGGAAAACAAGAAAGATGCTTTATGCTCACCAAATGATTTATAAAAATCATTGTATACCAAGATTATATATTCCCCATTCTGAAGGAGGGATGGCCCTCCTTGAAAACGATTACATGTATTGATCTGCAGTTGTGAGACTCCACACATATCTGCTGACCTCACAAGACCCAAGTGTAGTGAAAGTTTTGAAACATGAAGTGAATAAATCTAAGATGACTTCTCTACTTAATTTAACAGAAGGATATCGGTGTCAAGCAGGAATGGAAATCAAATCAGGCAGCAAGTGAATGTGCAAAAAACAAAAGGAAGAATATAAGGTGAAGGGCCAAATGAGAAGGCAAGAAATGTGGAAAAAGCATAAATATAATTGCAAGTATAGAAAACTTCTGGAAGAACCTCATGTTGATCAGGAACAACTGCAGGAATGGTTAAGGAGAGGCAAATTCAAACCAAGAGATGAAAGGTTAATATTGGCAGTCCAAGATAGTGCTACGTACATTCTGGTTTACAAAGTCCATTGAACATGTGAGAGAAACAGACAAATATAGGTTTTGTAAAACCGAATTGGAAACAGTCGCACACCTTGTTGCTGGTTGTGATATACTAATGACAGAAAGACTGTATACTGAAAGGCATAATAATGCGGCAAGACTGTTGCACTGGGGATTGTGCAAACATTATGGTATTGAAGTGGTTGAAAAACACTGTAAACATGAGACACAAAGCATCATAGAAAATGATGAAGTCTACATTACATTGGATCACCCATTACCAGAAGTTCAAAAGACAGATGGTAGAAAAACAGATATAGTGGTCCAAGAAAAGAAGGCAGAAGTAGCATTGATCATTGAAATCACCACACCCAGTGACTACAGTGTCGTTTGTACAGGGAGAGACACAAAGTCATAAAATATCAGGATCTGCAGGCAGAAATGAGAGCAATGTGGAATTAAGATACCCAGACAGTTCCAACAGTAGTAGGCGCAACGTGTCTTATAAAAAAGAATCTATAATTGTATTTAGATATGTTACCAAGCTATGTAACCCTGTATGAATTGCAGAAGGAGTCATTACTGGTGACATTGTGGGTGCTGCGAAGAGCACTTTTGGCTAACATCAAAGATTGAAACAATACTAATTTCATGAACTTTATTTGTACTTTGACTTAGGAATGGGGTCTATTCCCATCATGGTATTAGAAACCCAAAAGACTTGGAGAAATTAAAAAAAATAGGTATCAATCCTTATATCATTTGATGGGTCACTACCTTTCTCACTGACAGAACCCATATAGTCAAAAATGGGGAATCCACCTCCAACAGCAGACCTGTAACCGGTGGTGTTCCACTGGGATCAGTCCTGGGACCTCTACTGTTTGGAACCTAGTTCTCCAAAATACAAGCTAAAACTAAAGGTCTGTGGCTGACAAAGCCATAGAATCTCCAAACGATATCCACATCGTACAAGAGGGTCTAACACAAACAAATTATTGGTGCCAACGTCATGGCCTTAAACTCAATGCAAAAAATGTATTATCATCCCTTTCAGTAAGAGCAATGTTCCTGTTAACTACCACATCAATAGCAACACCCTAAGTATGCACTTGTTGGTGAGATACCTGGTCACACAGGTTGACAGCAACCTTACCTATGGTCACCATGTCTCCACAGTGGTAAGAAGGGCATTCTATATTGCTCATCTCATATGTAAGGACATTGCCTCCAGAAAAAAAAGAAGTTATAACCTCCCTGTACTCTTCCTTCATCAGGCCAATAATTGAGTACAACACCCTTTTGATATGTACCTCTCCAAGTACCTGCAACAATTGTAGAGACCACAAAGGTTCTTCACAAGGAAAATTCAAGGTCTTCAGCATCTGTCCTATGTGGATCATCTGAAATCACTGTCACTTTATTCTGTTTCATAGAGACTACTCAGAGGCAATCTCTGTCTTGCTTATAAGGCCATCTCTGACCTTGCTTTATTGGAAATGCTGCATTTCTACAAGTCAAATGGTACACAGGTTACTTGCTGTAAAGACCATAACCTGGTATGTGACATTAAGAGAACCTGCTGGAGAGACAGATTTGTCTCCCAGAGGTTACCACACCTTTGGAAGAGACTCCCACTTCATGTCAAGCAGAGCAACTCATTGGCCCTCTTCAAATGTAATCTGGATGACTGGATGGGTAACCATAAATTCACCCCAGGGGTTCCACCTGTGTCCCTCTTAGACAATGGCAATAGGTGCTGATTGTGGAAATTGTGGAAAAGATTTTAAGGACCGTGCCACATATAACATACTTTCATTTTGTGCAGACAGTGATGCCATTAACCCACTGTGTCTGTGCTCCTTCCTTTATGCAACACACACTCAGCTGGTGTGCAACACGATCTGTGGAACTGGCAAATGCACTGTTCATAGGGTCATAGGAAGTTACTAGGCTCGACTGCTACATGGGAAAGGCAGGTCACCTCTCAGTAGAACAAACATTGCCCATCGTGCATTACTGTCTGTGCTCCAATGTGCAGACACTTCCACTGCTGGCCCATCTGTTGTAGGCCCAGCAGTCTTGACCAGACAGCCAAGTTGCAGTCATGATACTTCACCTCCACATACAAATATCACCCCATCAGTCTCCTCAGTTGAGCAACCTGGGTCAAGTGTTTCCATATGAGATAGTGGCAGACAAGACCATGGTATGAGCCATCAGCGTGGACACCCTAGACTGCATTTGAATAACACTGACAGTTCATCTACTCTCTCCAGTAGAGTCAGTCTCACGCCATGGCAATCATGATCGCTGTGCAGAACACTGACAATGTCATCTGTCTGTGGTTGTTGTGAAGTCTATGTAATGGGAGTCTGATATTTTTATTAACCACAGGTGACTCTGTTTGGCACATAGCACTTTATCCATACGTTACATTGAGATATGTTGCCTGTGATACTGACAACAGTTCTACATTATGTCCTGCATTGTTTTTCTGTTTGCATCTTTTGATAGTAGACAGATAGGAATGTGCTTCACAGAGGCATATCCCTTGTTGCCTGCCATAGACACATACACCACCATGAGTCTATATGCAAAACTGTGCCACTTGTGGACTGAGTTGACGGTCCTTGTCATGATAGATTAGTATATGTTCATGCAGTTATTTATGAGAATAATGTTGTTATGTCTGATGCTCAGTGTGTTCATCTGCTGGGTAATTGCCATTAAAATGCATCTGTGAGATTGACAACAACTGAATATCGATGTACTTCTGTATGTGTGGCTTGTTATGACTCACCTGGACTTGTGGTTGCACCCTCTGTTGCCACACCTGTTTCTTTTGGCACCTGTGTCCTTCTGCTCGTCCTCTGATAGCTGTGTAATGTCATCTTAAGACATTTGGGATTCTTGGGGAAGTTCTCCCACACCTGTAGCTGGAAGACTGTCATGTGCTGTTGTTAGCATATTATTTAGCATGGTGTACACCTTAATTATCTGTGCTGCCTTTTCAGGTGTGTATTGCAGTGCACTCCTAGATATGTCTACACATCAATGTTTAATCTGTGCACTTCAGTACTTGTGGCTTGTCATGACTTAAAGTTGTGTGACAGACGCTGCCATCTTGCCTGGGCATACACTTGTAGTCATACCCTCAGTTGCCCATGCCACTGTCTTCTACCCCCTATGTCCTCATACTCCCCCTCTAATATCTATGGGATGTCATCATCAGACATCTGGGGTTCTTGGGGTAGTTCACCCACACCTGCAGCAGGAAGACTGCCATGTTCATATCATGATCAGTATCAGCAAGAAACTATGATCACTCATAATATCATCCAAGGCTAGCTTCGAAAGAAAAATTGCCAAGGACTCCAAAGATAACCACAAAGCGCTCTTTAGCTATGTCAAGAACCTAAGTGGAAACTCTCAGATCTGCTCTGAGTTAGTGCAGAATGGCACAAAATTCACTGAACCAACTGATATTGCCAACATTCTGGCAGACAGGTTTAGTGCAAACTTCACCCCCCTCTCACCCCCTAAAGGGCCCATAACCATACCAGAAGAATGTAGAGCCCCGGCAATCACTGACACACAGGTTAAAACAGCCCTATCCAAAGCCAAAATCACAGCTTCTGTGGGATCGGATGGTGTCCCAGGCTGTGTCTTACACAAACTCCAAAATGAACTAATCCTTCACCTAAACACACTGTTCAAACTCAGCCTCCCTACAGGCTACGTACTCATAGAGTGGCACACAGCAACAGTTATTACACTCCACAAAGCTGGAGCCACAATGGACCCCGTGAACTATCTCCCTATAAGCCTGACTAGCCTGGTCTGCATGGCTATGGAGCGCATCATCATGGAACTCATTAACAGAGACATTGGGAACCTCCAAACATTTGATCCTACCAAGTTTGGCTTTGTTAAGGGCAGAGCATGCCTCCTAAACCTGGTGGACTTCTTTGAGACAGTTACCAAGGCTTTAGATGAGGGAAAGGAGGTCCACACAGCCTATCTAGACCTCACAAAGGCTTTCAACACCATTCCCCATTCTGGTATTATAGACAAGCTCACCAGCCTGAACATAAACCCCTATATCACGAGATGGGTTGCCAATTGGCTCATGGATAGAACCCACACAGTGAGTGTTGCAGGCTCTAGGTCCAACTTTAAACCGGTTACAAGTGGCGTCCCCCAGGGCTCAGTTCTGGGAACCCTCCTGTTCGGTATATACTTCTCAGAGGTACAGGCAAGCACAGGAGGACTATGGCTGACCACGTTTGCAGACGACTGCAAACTGGCAGCCATAATTGACTCTCCAGCTGATACAGACATCCTCCGGAAGGGTCTCACTGAGAAGGATACCTGGTGTCAAAATCATGGCCTCAAGCTAAATGCCAAAAAGTGCATAGTCATCCCCTTTGGAAAAAAACAAAGTACCCACGAACTACCACAGACTTGGTAGTCCCCTAAATGCAGAAAATGTAATAAGGGATCTGGGGATCCAAGTAGATAGTAATCTCTCCTTTGATAATCATATTGCCAAGGTGGTTAGAAAATCCTTCTATGTGGCCCACCTAATCACAAAAGGATTCACATCTAGAACAAAAGAGGTTATTGTGCCCCTCTACTCATCATTCATCAGACCGATCATAGAGTATAACACCCCATTTGGGATGTACCTTACAAGACACCTGCAACAGCTGGAAAGACCACAGAAGTACCTCACCAAGAGGATTACTGGCCTCAAACAGATGCCCTATGCAGCCCGACTGAAGAAACTCCAGCTGTACTCGGTTGCATACTGCCTACTCAGAGGTGATCTATGCCTGACATACAAGGCCATGTCCAGCCCAGAACTGATGGACATGCTCCACCTAAAAAAAAACAAATCCACGAGAGCCACATGCTCTAGGGATTTAAGCTTCACCACAACGATAAATAGGACTTGCTGGAGGGAAAGATTCCTGTCCCAGAGACTCCCCATGCTTTGGAACAGGATTCCAATCCACATTAGGCAGAGCCCTCACTAACACTCTTCAAGAGAAACCTTGATGAGTAGTTGGGAAATGAAAATTTACCCCGGGGATCACTACAGTGGCTCTGCTGGACAGAGGCCCAGGGAACTAATGGCTCTGCTGGACCGAGGCACAGGGAACTAATCTAAGGGGGCGCTAAAAGCCAGCACATTCTGGCTAGGCTTACAGATGCCCTCAGGCAGATAGCCTAGTACTTACCTATGAACCTATCAACCTATGTGCTGTTATTAGCATGTTGTGAAACATGGCACACACAGTTGACATGTGTGCTGCCTTCTCAGGTGTGTATTGCAAAACTATAAACAAGTCTGTGCCAAAACAACACTACTCATTATCACCTCTGCCAACAATGCCATTAAATCACACAAAATTACTGTGTCATCACAGATGACCACTTGAAAACTGATTACTATGCATCACGTGCTGTTAAAAAAATCATCAAAAACTAGTTGCATTATACAGAATAAAAAAACAACCTCATTGACATAGCCAGAAGACATATAGCTAATACTTTCTTACTGTCATTTCTCCTCAGTGCTGCCCAAATCTTCACTAACCGTCAGGTCTCACAGATGTCCACAGTTGAGCAATATTATAATTTGTGGTATAACAATAGAACACAAGTAGCCCTCACAGAATTAAACTGGTTAGAATTTCCACATCACCTAGCTCTTTATCAGCCAACTATAATAGTCAGGCTTTTCTATAATGCAGAAAACTGTCCAGCCTTTAACCACTTAATACAACACTACTCCCCAATAAAATGTTATGTTCTAGAGAAAAATAATTAATCACTATAACCAAATCATCTAATACTGCAGTAAACTCTCTATATTCAAATAGTGCAGCTAATTTATTACCCACATCCCACTAAAACTGAAAATCATTCAGAATAGAAATTTATTTAAAACACAGCTAAAACTTCACCTATCAAATCAATGGCTTTGCTCCTATATATCTACAGGTTAAATTATACTGTAATGTTTAGCTTTCCATATAATGAAACAATTTCTTGTGAGTCAGAATCCTATTTCCCACAACTGGTCTTCACTAATACCTAAATAGTTTTACTAAAAACTCCCAAATAAATACAGTTTTGCAACAATGAGTGCCAACCCATCTCTGTACTTCTAATATAAACCTATATGATAACCATATATTTAATTGTATCTGAACCTGGGTAATAACCCAGCTCTTAATTTCAATATTAATGTTTTATGCCATACCAAGTTCCTACTCATACTTCCATTTCTTTGAATTTCTATTCACTAATCACAAGAACAATTATCTGCTTGTCAAACTCACTAATACACCCTTTCTCACTTCCACACTGCTTTGCACTATACCCATTCCTACTGAGATCCATCCTCAATAGTAACGCTAAGCAATTCAAGCAAAGCTTCTCTTTTCATTCATCCTATCGACCTTTTCTAATATCCTAAAATCATATTGATATTTATCCTTCATCTCTTCCTGTACAATATCTTTAAACCTTCCTCTCATCTCACTATACTGCTTTAACTCCCATACCTTCAGTCTCTCTACATTCATACACAATTAGATCAATATTTTTTTGCTTTTACCCAATACCTGTTCTACAGTGTCAGAAGACCCTTCACCACCTGGATGCATCTACATTCATATCAGTATCTCCTGCAACTATAGTCTGAAACATTGACACACAATAATCTCTAGACCTGTAGACTCTAAATTTCAACTTCTACTTTCCACAAATAAACCCTTCGTGCTTCCTATTTCCTATCTTAACTATATCCTCACCCTGTATCTCTCAAACTCTAATGTAATAAAATTAGCAAATGTATGTGTAATTCTTAGTGTATATTATGTAATGCCTGTTCATTTATATACCTAAATGTCTGTTTAAAAGTGTTTAAAATATGTTGAAGCTTTTATCCACTGGCTTCCAATGAAAAGGGGCTTTTAACTAAACCCAGTCAGACAAACCCTGTAAACAAAAGCAAAATAAATAAATAAAAAACAAACAATTAAAAAAAAACTTCTAGCATATAAACTGATATACTAACAGTAAAACAATAAAAGACACAGTTTTTTGATAACATTTGAGAAACAAAATTTAAACAAAACGCAAAATAAGATCATGCAAAAGGGGTGGTGACCCTGGGTGAGTAGGGAAGAAAATATTCCCTGATGCCCACTGGGATAGGTCTCCTACCACCAGGAGTTAATCATAGTTTGTGGGCAATTAAAGAGCTCAGACTAGTGCCTTCTATGAATCCATGTATGTATTTGGCAAAAGAAAATAGAAAAAAAGGAGGTGGGAATAAACCAGCAAACATATAATGCAAAATCTGTAATATAGATGGCATAGACATTAGTTGTACTGGAGTACATTAAATAGCCTGACATATAATATACCACTTTCTATTGAAAACTGTGAGAGAATTTGCAACACACATGAAGCAGAAAAGGGAGCACTGAATAAATATTCCCAGGATTTAATAAAATCCATATAGGCACTGTGTAGAGCCTACATGGAACTTATCCATGCACACAGTCATGGTTTGTCCTTGGCAGCAAGCCATGCATATTAATCATGGTGCGCTGCTGAGGCAGAGCATAGGAACAGGGATATTGAATCCATGTTGGGAGAAGTGTAGAGGCTACCTGTGGTTATGGATGCCTACTCAGATGTTATGTACAGGGTTAGGCTCCCTGTAATGCTCCCCACTACTGTTGAAATGTTGTGAATAGTTTCAAATGTGTAATATTTTATTTTTATGAATTTTTTTCCCTCTCTGTATGTTTGCATGGTGCGGAGCACAACAATGCCAAGCTGGGCTCACATATAGACAGCTGACACATGCTACACATCTAAAAGTAGAAATCAGATGTAATCAATTATCATAATTATTATTTTGTTCTAAATTGCTGTTTGTGCAGGACAGAGCAGAGCACTGCAGAAGCAAGCGGCACTCATTCATACATAGCTGACAGACATCTAAAAATAGAAACCATATGTAATTAATTATTTATTTCTGGGTTTATTTAAGTGTGTTTGCATGGTGTGGCATGGTGCTCATTAAAGCTAACAGGTAGCCCAGTAGTATATGTGAAGGTATACTAGCTTTCATAATATCTAAGTAGCTAAATGGGTAGAGTTGGAGCCTCAGTAAGAAACTGAGATCCCTCATAAAATCCTCTAAAGCTAGTTACGAAAATAAAATTGCCAAAGATTCCAAAGACAACAACAAGGCATTCTATAACTATGTCAAGAATCTAAATGGCAATGCTCAGATCTGCTCTGAGCTAAAACAGAATGGCATTAAATATACTGATCCCAAGGATATTGCCAATATCCTGGCAGATCGATTCAGTGCCAACTTCACCCCCTCTTTCCCCCTAAATGACCCATCTCAATACCGGAAGATTGCCAAATTCCAGTAATAAGGCCACACAGGTAAAAAACGCACTCTCCAAAGCTAAGAATGCAGCATCCATGGGACAAGATGACATCCCGGGCTGTGTACTACATGAACTACAATATGAACTGGCACCTCACCTAAGTGTCATGTATAATCATAGCCTCACCTCAGGTTTCATGCCCACTGAGTTGTGCACAGCTACAGTTATCCCACTCCACAAGGGGGGATCCACCTTGGATCCCGGAAACTATCGTCCCATCAGTCTGACAAGCCTTATCTGCAAGGCCATGGAGCATATTATCATGGAACTTATAAACAAAGACATTGACAACCTTCAAACACTGGACCCCACCCAGTTTGGGTTCGTGAAGGGCCGATCTTGTCTCCTGAACTTAATTGACTTCTTCAAATCAGTCTCCAGAGCCATGGACAAGGGTACGGTGGTCTACACAGCCTATCTAGACCTTGCCAAGGCCTTTGACACCATCCCCCACTCTGGAATCATAGATAAACTTACTAAGCTGGGCATTAATCCCTACGTCACCCAATGGGTTGCTAACTGGCTTACTGATAGAACCCACACTGTAAAAGTAGCCGACTCCAAATCCAGCTCCAGACAAGTGACAAGTGGAGTACCTCAGGGTTCAGTCCTGGGATCGCTCTTGTTTGGCATCTACTTCTCTGAAGTACAGGCAAACACTAAGGGACTCTGGATAACAAAGTTTGCAGATGACTGCAAACTGGGAGCCATTATTGAATCCCCAAATGATGTGGATACTCTACAAAAGGGCCTTACAGAAACAGATGCTTGGTGCCAGAGCCATGGGCTCAAGCTCAATGCCAAGAAATGTATAGTTATCCCCTTTGGGAAAAAACATGTATCCATGAATTACCATATAGGTGGCAGTACACTAAACACCGAAAGTTTGATAAGAGACTTAGGGACACAGGTGGACAGTAGTCTCACCTTCGACAACCACATCGCCACAACAGTCAGGAAATCCTTCTATTTGGCACACCTCATCACTAAGGGCTTTTCATCCAGAAAAAAGGAGGTCATTGTCCCACTGTACTCATCCCTCATTAGACCCATTATAGAATACAATGCCCCATTTGGTATGTACCTCTCAAGACATCTACAACAACTGGAAAGGCCACAGAAATACCTCACTAAAAGAATCACAGGCCTAAAGCAGATGCCCTATGCTGACCGCCTTAAAAAACTCCAGCTATACTCTGTCGCATATCGTCTATTCAGAGGTGATCTTTGCTTAACATACAAGGCCATGTCAAACGCAGAGCTGTTGGACATGCTGCACTGAAAGAAATTCCAATCCCTCAGAGCCACATGCTCCAGGGATCTAAACCTTGTCATCACAATAAGCAAAACATGCTGGAGGGATAGGTTCCTGACCCAGAGACTCCCCAGACTCTGGAATAGATTGCCCATACATGTCAAGCAGAGTGCCTCTTTGGTCCTCTTCAAAAGGAACCTTGACAATTGGATGGGAGAAAGGAAATTCACCCCGGCGATCACGTCAGTCGCCCTGCTAGACAGGGGTCCAGGGAAGTAAATAGTGTGGGAAGAAATAGCCAGGGAATTGTTATGGCTAGGCTTGTATAGACCCTAGGGCTGATAGCCTAGTACCAACCTATGAACCTATGAACCTATAATGCTAAGTAGGTCCTGGGTTCGAGTCCATAGTAGTCATAAGATGTCTGTAATTTAATTTATTATATATGTTTAATTTTAAAAATAAATTTGTGAAATATGGCACTGCTGTGCTGTGCTGAGGACTGCTTAAACATGCTAATGTCTACTGCTGTTTGTGCTGTGCTAAGCTTGTTTGAGTTTTGCACTGCTTAGCTGGTTTGCATGCTGCTAAGCAATGCAGTGCTTTTTTGAATGCTGCTCATTGATGTGTAAGGGCAGGGAAACAGCCTATATTAGGTGCAATAGGCAGGAATTCTGTACCATTCTTTGGAGTCTGATTATCTGCAGATATGCCATGCGGTGTTGGAGAGGGTGCATGCTTTTGGGTGCAATGACGGGATGCTCTGGAGACCAGGGTCTTTGTTGGGCTCCTGGTAAAAAATTATGAACCCAGGCTAATGCAGGGTGGTTCCCGGGCTTGGAATGTAAGGCAGAGGCCTGGGACCGGTTGGCCAGGGAACTTACCAGTGCTAATGGTATCTCCCACACTGGTGAGCAGTGTTGTCACCATTATGATGACCTTATGAGGAGAAAGAGGGAAACCTTGCACACCTGGATCCAAGAAGCGTAAGCTGGAAATGCCCCACAAATATGTAAGTATCTTTTCCACTGTTTTATCAAACTACAAGCTGAATGTCTGCAAAACTGGTATGTATAATAGTGTGCTTCTTTTCCAACAGCTCCAACTAAGAAGGCTCACAGTGTTAAGTCCCATGCTAGGAGCCTGGCCAGATTCTGTTGTGAGTGTGGTAAGTATGGATTTATTATGCTAACTGTAGTGCAATAATCAAAAAAGAGTAAAGCATTTACTGCAATAAAGTATACACAATAAAAACTGTAGTGCAATAAATGGGCAAGTAGAACTGTAGTGGAATAAATGGGCAGTTAGAGCTGCAGTGCTGTAAATGAACAATAACTTTATTACAATAAACAATAACAATAACAGTAAGCAAAATGGTGTGCAGCAGGATTGTGTTGTTACAGCCATTGCAGCAGAGCTGTATGCATTACTTGTCTATGGTAAGGTTGCTGCAGTCAAGTGTAACACTGTCTCCAGGCCAATATCAGTCACATAATGTTTCTGTATCTCCGACTCCAGGTAATAAAGGTATATAGGTAAAGTAGCCCACTCTATAGGCAGATATTGTGTCTGGACTTCACAGACACTTATCAGCAATACCAATAAAGTGTTAAGCAGCATTGTTGATTAAAAAAAAATCTGTTTTGATACATGCAATACGGCTGTATTCAAAGCATGTGTGTTCTACTGTCACTACAGTCAAGTATAACACTGTAAAAGTTGTAGAATGCAAAATTAATTCAGTCACATAATGTTCTCATTTTTCTCCCACTGTAGGAACAAAAGGTATATGGTTGAGCTAGCCCATGTCATGAGAAGATCTGATTGTGTTTACATTTCACAGACGCTTATCAGCAATACCAATAAAGTGTTAAGGAGCATTGTTGACTCCTAAAGAAATCTGTCTTAATATTTCCAGTACAGCTGTATTCCTTGCATGTCTGTACTACGTTGTTGCAGTCAGTTGTTACATTTTTTGCAGATGTCCCCTGCAGTCACAGCTATTGGGTTCTCTTCCCATGCCTGCCAGCTAAGGCATGAAGGATGTCTAGTTTATGAACTGTACACAAACATTCCTCTCAAGTGTCATGATTTCTCATAATGTAATTAAAACTGCCTAATCCGTCTGTCACAGGATTACCAGAAAAACGATTACATAGAATGCAATGTATTACTGAATCAGCTTACAAAACACCTTGGTACTTATATAAGTCCACATTATGTGAAAGTGTTCTGTGTAGTTGTGTACCTGCATTTGTTATTGCTTGGCCCATACTGATCCATGCTAACAGCTTGAGAGGTATGTATGTGCTACATCAGCTATAGAAGAATTGTAGTCACTGCACTCAAAACTGACACTACGCGCCTGTAGAGTGTTTATTAGTAGTGTTTTCAGGGGTATAGTCTGCATTGTCAGTAATGGAATGTTTCTCTATCTCTTTCTCCCACCCCTTATCTTCATGTATTTATTATTGTTATTTATTATTATGATTTAATATTAACATATTTTAACTATATTTTGATAAAATGTGATTTATTATTGTTATGCTTTATTATGATTCAATATTGACATATTTTGTTAAACTAACTGTTTTGTTGGCCTTATAGCTTAATTATTATTGGCATGCTGTTAACGTACTGACTATTATGTTACTTAATGTTGTGTTACACATAATATACATTAATATGTACTTGGATTGATAAATATGATGTTCCATTTTGTTAATACTAACAATGGTTTGGTTATTACTAACCTTAACTTATTGCTATACCTCATTTACCACAGCACATCAAGGTAGGTTGGTTCTAGCTGATCTGCCTACCTTGCCTCATCTGGCCGTGGCACCAGGTCCCAGCACATCTGGGACCAATACTGGTAGTGCCCCCTCTGCTGCTCCTGCACTACGTGTGGCATTGGGTAGTACTGTCCTATAGGACCGGGATGGGACACACTCTGGGAGCGGTGGTGGAGGGGGAGTTGTCTCCCAGGCTGAGCTTCAGATTCTGGTGTGAAGGATAGGCTACCATAGGTTTGACTGCTGCCTGCGCTTGATTGAGGACATGCTGTTCAGTATTGTGGGGCAGCCTCACCCTGGTATCCAGCCTCCACCACTGCCATCCCTGGGTCAGTGATGGAGCAGTTCAGACAATCCCATGGGTGGAGATGTGAGTCACACTGCTGCCTTGTGGAAGCACATGGGACTTACATTCCACAACACTCTCCCTATCCAAGGTGTTCACCCCCTCATGTGTCACAAACTGCCCATCTGCTGCCTTATTTGTCTTGTCTGTCTGCAAATGCATCCTCACCTACCCAACTTACCACCCTACATGTACCTATGTCCAATCCCCAACATTCCACTCTCACCTTAAAAAAATGGGCACCTGTCCCCCAAAAAATATAGGGCCTTACAAAGCTCTGCATTACACACAAGTCTCCACAAGACACAAGCAATTTTGTCCGATTGGCTTGACAACACAGTTATGTTGTCCTCACCTCTCAATCTGAGGGTGAGAGTTCAAAGTCATGTACAAATTCTGTCAAAGTGCACAGTTATTGCTGTACAAGAAATGGATAGCTATGGTTCTTTCTTACACCCTTACTGCACATCTCTACATACCTTTCACTATGTTTTCCCCCTGCTTGCACCCCATTTCACCACTTTCCTATCTCCCCATTTTTCTTTTCTTTATATTTTTTTTAGTCTGATGCTGCACTATGCAGCTTAGCTAAGCTCAGCTAAATAGAAATATATTGACTATATGTGTTTTTAAAATTGTAATACACACTTACAAAATAAACACCTGTCCCATATTTTCAACCCAAGACCAACGCACTTGCAAACCACTGCACTAACATGCCACGCCACAGAGCTCTTAATTAAAACAAGTGATTTAAACAAAATATAAAAATTGCCAGTTGCAGTCATTAATCATGTTTCAGTGTGCCGTGCAAACTTGATTAAAAGGTAATGGAAAAAATAGGAGTGTACCTTGGACTCTGGTGCAATAATACACCACTAGAAAGCCAAAGACATAATAATGGATGTAAGTGAGGCCTATGATAGCAAGTAAATGTGCCCTTTTATCAGCAACATGTAGAGATACACCTGCTAAGGCATTAATGGCAAAATATATGTTCAGCTGGAACCCTGGTGCAGAAATACATCCATATAAAGCCATGCACATACTGATGGATGTAGAAAATCTATGCCATAGCCTACATGTGTGCACATATATCTTGCAAATTCACCTGCTGTAGCAGTTACTCGGTAGCACATTTTGTCATACACAGTCCTAGGTTCAAATCCAGTGGTGTGTAGCACTGGAATTATATACTGTAAGGCCAGAAAATAATGAATGAGTCATGCACTTTTATCTGCACAATTCATATCAAATGAAATATCTGCATTTCACTGATGGAAGTCACAGACCTGTGGATAGAAACATACTTCACATATCCCTATAGCAAAAATATAAGTGCATAAAGTGTCAAGTCATGCATTGATATGCATTCACACACAAATTCAACTCAGGTACTGCAAATGAGGGCCACTAATATCAGAGTGCACCACACAATCTTTTCAAGCTCACAGTGCCGATTAGCACAGCTGCACACCTAACAAACACATTTTCAGTACCTGCTGGTAACATGGACTGCCCTCATACATGCTCCAAATTACTACCAGACTGAAACACATAGCCTGACAGTCACCTAAATGGTGTACATATTGTTATATTAACCCCATGTGGCTCAAGGACACAACAAACATGTGACCTAGTACTCTGTTAGTGATACCGTTGCCTAGCAGACTTACCTTAAACATATGCCTTAATTTGACTGGAAAGGGTATCCTCACTCTGGCTCTGTCTGTACAAGGCTGACACAGCTACCAAAGTTACTCCTACAGAGGTCACTAACAGTAGCTGTGACTGCAGGGAAGGAATAGGTAGATGCGGTATGCCAGTAATGGAGGATGGTGAAGTCCACTGGTGACTGGCATCATTGCAGCATAGGTCTCCCAGTGCTCTTGCCTACATAACACTCTGTACACAACATACACAGTTTCCAGAATGGCCTGCTACCCTAATATTGTCATACACCTTGTCAGGCCATGGTTGGTTGAGTGAGACGTATGTCTGACATCCATTGCATAGTGCAGCAGTCAATGGGCTCTACCGGTTACAGTCGGTAGGCGTGATCTGGCCTTGAGCAAAAGTAACAGTGTTTGGTCCAGTGTTAGTAGGTGTACAACAGTGTTAGTGCTTGTATCCATGCTAACTCCTATCATGGCATTTCAGGTGACATGACTCAGAGATCTGGGAACACCGCTTGGCAATACATGCTATTGCTAGTTGTCCTCTGTGCAAGTAAGCATTGCAGTTACTTCTAGCATGTTGCAAGAAGAGAGTCATGCAAGGCATCTGTACAGAGCACAGACAAACACATTAGGGAAGTGTAGTATGTACACACAGTGTTGCTTAGTTGTGCTGCAGCTCACTTGCCCAAAGGATGGTCCAGGTCCTTACCTACAATGCCCTGCAGCAGTGCCGTGACATCCCCACACAGACAACCAATGTATTGCATCATATGTTTACCAGTATGGGTGATCAGTACAGTCCCCCCAATGTGAGGTCCTCCCTTATGGGATCTGGTCACAGATCAGTCTCCTTAGAACTACCAACATGCTTCCCCCCTTGCATACAATACATACATATATGTCAGGAAAGCCATTTACTACTTCCTGTGGGATTGTTGCCATAGTGTGACTGCACCTCCCCCTTCAGATGGGACAGTTAATTATGTAGAGCTCTACACCCATTCATTATGCCAGCAGCATTACAACTGCATGAACTCGGCTGTACATCACAGGAGGCGGGAGGGACACGGGCTCATCATGGCTCAGCAAACCTGGTGCAGGCTGTACAATAACAGATGGATAGTGCTGTGTGGCAGTTGGGTTGAGGGTGTGCCACTACCTCCTCAGCTAAAAAAGCACATAGTGTTGTTGTGATGTTGAGTAGACACGGTAAGTGACAAAAGCAGTCAACCACAAAAAGCAGAACCACAACACACAGGCCCAGATTGTCAGTGACATCATGCATCATGATGCCACATATGATGGGTCTGTACTCATACTAACCTGTACTCCCACACTGTCAGCTACACCCCCTTGTCCCAACCCCATGTGACATTCCTACAAGCTGTCCCATAACTTCCATATTTACAGAGCAGTTCGTAACTGGCCTCTCATTGGAAGATCCACAGCATCTATTGCACATGCTAACATTCCAGGCTACATCCCACATGTGATCTGACAAGGATTACTAACACCAATGGGAAACCCTTGAAATCATACTGACACTACTGGCTGCACACCAGCTGAATGGAAAATGGCAACTGTTATACCCTTGTGCATCCACTGACCAACATAACGCTACATCTCTTTATCCAAGTATCCATATCTGTATGCCTGTAGAGGCACTCACACATATATGTTCTCCATACATATTTGACTGTACACAGTTCTGATGTTTGTCAGGGGGAGCATGCCTGTCACATGTGGTGCATATTTCTGAGGCAGTCATCAAGGATCTGGGTGAGGGTACATCAAGGAGTACAACCAACTGGACTAGCCAAGCCATCTGACTATATCCTCCACTCAGGCAACATTTACAAAGCACCAACTTAGGCATCCACTATACTGTCATTTTAGGGATCACTAAGTTACCCATTGCTGACATACATACGTAAAATAGGGACATCTGCCTCCAATAGCTGAACTGTAAGCAGCAGTGCTCAACAGGGTGTAGTCCTGGGTCCTCTACTGCTTGGAATCCTTTCAACCACAATATATATGACTACTGACTGACTGTGGTTAACAATGTTGGCTGATGCTTGCAAACTGTGAGCACTCATAGAGTCTCTGTGGTATGTCACTATTCTGCAAGAGGGTTTTGTGAACACATGCCTGTTGACATACTGATGGCCATAAACTCCATGCAAGTATAAATGTAGTATCAGTTCCATCAGTTAGACCTATGTGCCTGGTAAGTAGCACATCAGTTGCAACATGTGATGTACATACTCAGAGGTGAATGAACTGTTCACACAGACCTAGCCATCCAGGTTTACACCTAATGTGCCTCAGATCACCATGTGTCTACAGTGGCATGGCAGGAATCATATGGCATAGCTGAGGCCACAGTCACCTGTAAGTGACATACCGATAACCTCCAAATACTCTTCCATCAGCATGCTACTATCTGAGTGCAATGGCCTTTCCAAGCAGTACTGGCAATTGCACACAGCAATATGGTCCCTCACAAGGACACTTCAAGTCTTCACTATGTGTTCATGGGGAGTGTTGTCTGCAATGAGTGTCATTGTCGCCTGTGACATATAGACTGCTCAGAGGTGATCTGTGCCTTGCATACTGAGCAATGTGACCCTGCTTGATTGCATATGCTTCCTATCTGTAGGAGGCATGGTAGATGGATAACTCACTGTAAAGACATTAACCTTATATATGACAGTAGTACTACATGCTTGTGGGAGAGATCTGTCTAGCAGAAGTAAACACACCCTTGAAACAGAACCCTGCCTAAAGGCACAAAGAGTACCTCAGTGTACCTCAGCACATGCCATCTGTATGACTGGCTGGGTGACTGTCAGCTCAACACAGGGCATCTGCCTGTATTCCTTTTGGACTGGGGCAATATATCCAATCCTGGAACTATGGGTAAAAAGATGTCTATGATTGAGGACTGTATGGCCATTATGCTAGTGAAGTTCAAACATCCTATGGTTCCATAAAATTATGTAAAATGCTCTAACAGGCTCACACACAAACATGGCTACATTGAGGCTAGCACCACTTCCAGCCACTGCATACAGGATATGCCAAGCCACACACATAGTGCAAGTTGGCTGTATGTAGATGAGAACACTTACCTATGTAATGGTACACACCACAGATCACAGTACGTGATCTGTGGCATGATCTGTGGTGTGTACCACAGATCACAGTATGTGATATACACAACACACCTCAGGTCTGCTAGTAATATCATTTCAAGACATATTATGCTTGATGACATAAGCAGGCCTTGTTGTGGTCAGTCCTTTGGGGGGGCCACATCATATGCTATAAATAAAATGCTGCAAAACCCTACCTATTTCTAAGTTGATCATATTTATGTCCTATGGACATACACACACACCAAGTAGCCTGATATGAGATTAGAACCCCTACCTATCTAGTCTTACACACTATAGACCACAGTAGTTATTCCACATGTACTTATTGCATGCACCACAGGTTAAGTCTGCTGTATATGTAATTGCAGGCACAGTACTTGAGTTACAAAAACCTAGCCTTGCATTGAACAGGATCTTTGGTCTGCAGAGTGATATTGCTTCATACTGTTATCTGCATCTAGTATCATAGCAGTGAGATAACTGTTATTATCCAAGCTATGTGTGTATAGTTACCAGTATGGCCATATGTGGCTGATTGCACTTAGATAGGCAAACCTGTGGGAAGGAACAATGTGCCCTTTCTATGCGTGCGTTGTCAACATTATACATTACACCACCTGCTCACCTGTGTCTGTCTACGTGGTGACATTCAGCAGGCACAGGTGTCTGTAGGTAAGTGGCTTATGTGCTGTTGCACCCTTAGTTTGGCTCCTTTGAGCAACAGTATGGATGTGTGATAGTGCATATTTACTCACCATTATTAGAGTATGTATGCCAACACAGACATCCACACACATATTTATGTATATTACAGGGATGTATATATAAATGTAGCTGTGTGTGTATGATATGTATATGTGGGGTTCCTATTGCGTGATCGAAAATTGTAAATGGCGAACACGTATTGAGCGAACCCAATTGGTTGAAACATTGCGCTCATAACACGGAAACCACCGTAGGGAATGTTTTCCCTTTACATCATTGAAGTGCGATCTCGGAGTAGGAATATTTAAGTAGCAAGGGTGCAGGGGGGCTTGCCCCCCTGCCTACAGCATTTAGGTAAGTATAGTTTTTTATTTTTAATTTTTTTATTATATTTTCGAAATTTCAAACATCGCTCATATGCTGTCGACCATATGGTGTTCAATGTCTGAAACTTTCGAAAATATAATATAGACCCATATATGTGTTTTATTTAGATATATGGGGAAAGTCTATGTATCATTTTAATAAATATAGCTATATAGAAGCATATATCCATTTGACACTACATAAAGATAGATGTATTATGTATGTGTGAGAGAGAGAGAGAGAGAGAGAGAGAGATAGTGACAGTTGGATATGTATACATATATGACTGTATGTATAGACATATCTGTACATAACAGGTCAGTCTGATGATGGGGCAACATAAATGCACTCATTTTAACTAAGTGTTTGGGGATGTCTAGTGTGACTGTCAGTACTTATAAAGTGACTCCAGACCACACCTACCTATACTCCATTCTGGGATTTTGTGTGTTATAGACAATGACATCTGTCCCTGTTTCTGCAGTACTGCGCTTCACTCAAAATGTCCACAGCAATCCCCAGCTGTCTGCTGTACTTCATATGTGACTGAGGTTCAGAATGTTACACCATACACAGACAGTCTGTGAAAACACCAACATAATACCTCACTTGCAAAAGATGTGATTACCTCCTGTTTAGAACCATCCACACCATTGCACATGATAACTTCCTAGTCCACTGGGCCACACAGGCTGCCTGACAGAGAGGAGTCAGCCATCATACAATCAACACCATAAATATGTACGTTGTTATTCCTGCATTACATGTGACATACAATGAGTGATCGAGTTCTATGTTGCAGCTCTGAGATTACCTGATCTGCTGGTATACCATTGCTGACTTACTTACTGTTAAAGCAGTTATATGGAAACACTGCTGTGTTAGGGGTGGGGAAACAACAGAACTTGATCTGCTGGGATAGACAGCAGTCCAAATATCATGTAACCCCACTGTTTAACATCTCCCTTGACTGATGTAGTGAATATTCCAACCATGAGGCCTAGTGATTATTAGGGAACACAAACTATTGGACTGGGTATCTGAAGTCCCATGTAGATGTTACTTCTGTCCACATAGCCCACTATATTAACTTACATAAATGCAGCAGATCCATACATACAATACCATACTATAGTAATCTTTACAAGTAATGTGTGGATTAGAGACTTACCTTGCAAATGCAGCAGTTGACAAAACTGTAATAAAGGGCTGACTTTGTGTGATGCAAGCAGTACACAGCCAATACATGGATAGGAACAGGTTGTGTGGGTTGCCTGGCATCAACAATTTTACTATATGTATGTGAGTAGGAGACCACATGGCTTAGTGGCTAAGGTCTTCGCCTCCCATGCACAAGGTACAAGGTCCGATGCTGACCTCCAGCCAATGCCTGTTTGGAGTTTGCATGTTCTCCCTGTGTCTTCATGGGGTTTCTCCCATGTTTGAAAAACATGCTGAGTGTTTCCATCTCAAACTCACCAATGAATGGAGCTGTGCGCAGTAGCACAGACTTTACATGGTGCCCTGTAGGGGGAAGAGTTGTACAGACCAACAGCTTTGGGTGTCTACTGTGGTGAGCAGTATCCTCAAGATAGGAGAACATGGATCATAGATGTGTGCTGTGGCAAATATGGCTCTAGGTGATTCGGTCATGTTGACTAATGTCACCAAAAATGGTCATGGGGAGTTACTGGTGATAAGTAGGTTGAGGACCAGGCCTATTCTCACCCATGCCACCTGCCAAACATGAACTGAGAATTGCTATGCTTAATGTAGTTTCACTGACAGGATGCAGCTTGGAAGTGGATGACATGATGATATGGAGGAGATTGGACATCCTATGTATCCAAGAGATGAGAAGGGCAGTGCAGAAAAGCCACATGTAATCCAGACTTTACTACTCAGGTGGGGGACAGGCTAGAAATGGTGTAGGAATTGTGGTAAGAGAGGGTTCAGAAGGCAGTGAGGGATATCATTTGAATTAATGACAGACTCATGGCAATCCGACTCCAGTCTAATGATAGGGCAGTATTCATAATCTCAGCATATGCTCCATAGCAGGGTTGTGATAGTGAGGAAGAGAATGCATTCAGACAGCAGTTGCAGGACCTACTAGATAAAGGAGGACAACATGAATTGGTGCTAATAATGGGTGACTTGAATGCACATATCGGGACAGACAGAACAGGATATGAGGACTGCCTGGGTCCACATGGGTGGGGTAACAGGAATAAAGAAGGAGAAGCCATTATAGACTTCTCTCTGGCAAATGGATTGATAGTAGCCAACACATGGTTCAGAAAGAGACAGTCACAAAATCACATACAAGAGTAGCCAACATGCAACTCAGGTAGACTTCTTCCTAGTAAGGAAAAAGAACTGGGGTAGAATCCATGATTGCAAAGTCATCTCCAGTGAAAGAGTTAGCCCACAGCAGTTGCACAATCAGCTACAAGCAGTGGTCAGAGAAGGCTCTAAGGTCAACAGAGACCAGGCTGAAGACCGGAAAGTTGACTGGAGAGAAAGTACAGCAGTTCAAGGAATTACTCAGGGCTTTAGCACCCCAAGAGGAGGATATAGGTGGAGTTGAAGAGGAGTGGCAGCGCCTAAAAACAGCATGTGTTAGGACTACAGAAAAGATATGTGGCTGAGCCAGGTATGGAAATAAGGTACATAAGGGAAGCCAGTGGTGGAATGCAGAAGTCCAGGAAGTCATCAAAAGAAAGGAGTGCAGGAAGAAATGTGAGATAGAAAAGACTGACCAGGCTAGGAAGGATTACTGATTGGCTAACAAAGAAGCTAAGAAAGAAGTTGCAATAGCAAATAATTGGGCATCAGAGGCACTCTACCAACTTCTGGAAAGTGACTCAGTAAGGGGCACAAAGAAACTATATCAGGTTGCAAGGCAAAGACAGAAAGATAAAGAAAATAGTCAGACCTCCTTCATAAGGGATGCCAGCAACAACCTGCTTACCAGTCCACAGGATATCAAAGGCAGACAGAAGGAGTTATTTCAGCAGCTTCTGAATGAAGAAAACCCCACAGAAGCTGTACTGCCCCAGAAACAGCCTACAATTAAAGACGAGGAGCCCTTAGAAGTAAGAACAGCACTAAGGAAGATGAAGTCAGGGAAAGCAGCAGGCTCAAATGAGGTGACAGCAGATATGATAAAGATGCTGGGTGAGATAGGGGAGAAATGGCTCCTGAGGGTACTAATAGCAGTGTGTAGAGAAAGGCGTATCCCAGATGACTGGAGAATAAGCATACTTGCACCAGTGTACAAGAACAAAGGGGACATCTACAACTGTGGGCAGTACAGAGAGATCAAACTCCTACCACACTGCTGAAAGTTCTGGAGTGAGTGATTGATAAATGGATATGCAGAGTAGTAGAATGTAAGATGGGAGATGAACAGTTCAGATTCAGTTCAGGATGCAGCATAACTGACCCAATGTTTGCATTGAGACAGATACTTGAGAAGAAGCTAGAAATGAGGACAGAATCCAACTGGAAATTCTTAGACTTGGAGAAAGCATATGGCAGGATCCCAAGAAACCTAATCTGGGCAGCACTGCGGTGGTTTGAAGTCCCGGAAACATTGGTAGAATTAGTGCAGGCTATGTACATAGACCCAGTGACTCAAGTACAAACAGTGTCCGGACTCAAAGAGGGGTTCCCAGTGGGAGAGGGTGTACATCATGGTTCAGCTCTGAGCCCACTGCTGTTCATACTGGTGATGGACTACATTAGCAAACAGGTTGGAGGAGACAGATCAACAAAGCTGCTGTATGCAGATGATGTGGCAGTACAGGCAGACTCTGAGCTAGTACTTCAGCAAAGGATAGGAGAATGGAATGCAAATCTGAAGGCACATGGGATGAAACTAAGCACAAACAAGACAGTGGTAATGGCAGCAAATTGGGGAAATCAGAAGAAGCTGAGAATAGAGATAGAAGGGAAGATAGTGGAACAGGTAAACAGCTTCAAGTATCTGGGAGGGGTGGTTGAGGAGAAGGGTAGTCTGAATGAAGAGGTCAAAGCTAGAATCAGAGGGCTACAGCCAACTGGCATAGAATATCAGGTGTAGCCTATGACAGAATAATGCAAAAGAAGCTGAAAAGTAAGGTGTACAAGACAGTGGTGTGACCAGTACTACTATATAGTACAGAAACCTGGGCAGTAAAGGCAGAACAGTTGAAGAAGCTATAGGTGATGGAAATTAAGTGCCTGAGAAAGGTGGTAGGATGCACACTGTGGGATAGATGAAGAAATGAGGACATAAGAGCAGAAACCAAAGTAGTGCCAATTGCAGAAAATATCAAAGAGAACAGATTATGGTGGTTTGGGCATGTGTAGAAAAGCAGAAGACAATCTGGTGAGGAAGATCTGGGACACACAAGAAGAAGGTAAGAGGAAGCAATGATGCCCAGCAAAGAGTTGGATGGATTGTGTGAAAGAAGATCTGTGACAATCAGGCATGAGTGTTGAAGAAGGCAAGAGTGTGGTACTGTATCAAGAGAGTTGGCAACAGTTAACACAATACCCCGACCCCATGTAGAATACATGGGAAAAAGGGAGCTGATGATGATGTGAGTAGGAGTTAGGTTTCAGTATCTAGGGCCCTAGGTTGTTAGTGAATGTGCTGTGTGTTGTCTCTTAGCCAAAGCTGGGTTGTACCGGGCATGCCTACATCTGCCTACAGGGACATCATCAGGGGGTTCCTCCTCCAAGTCTTCCTGTGACTGTGGTGACCTAAGCAGTGGTGGTGGGTTGCGTAGCTCATCCCTTTGCTGATCCTGCTGCAGCTGTTTCTGCAGGATCATATTGTGTAGCATGGCACATACTGTGAACATATGTGCACATGTGGCTGGAGAATACTGCAGGGCTCCACCAGATATATTGAGGCACTGAAACAGTGACTTCAGAAGCCCAAACACATGCTCTATGATGCTTCTAGTTTGTGTGTGCCTCATTATGGTGTCCTTGTTTGTGTGTGTGTGTGTGTGTGTGTGTGTGTGTGTGTGTGTGTGTGTGTGTGTGTGTGTGTGTGTGTGTGTGTGCGCGTGCGCATTTCTGATGGGTGTCATCATCCACAGTTCCAGTGCATAGCCAACATCCCCCGATAAATGGCTGTGTGAGATGCCCCCCTAGCAAACAGCTGTGATGCATGCCAGATATGGAAGTAGTGATAATTGCCAGGGCTGCCAGCACACACATTCATGATAATCCCCTGGGCATCGCACATGACCTGGCAGTTGATGGGGTAGTACCCATTGTGGTTAACATACATTCTACTCTCCTCACCAGGTGGTGATTTGATGTGTAGATGAGTGGAATCGCACTCAGTACCTCACGGTAGTGTGCTACATGGTAGAAGTGTTACATATTGCTGACCCTCACCTCAGGGGTGAGGGAAAAAAGAAATGTGCTCACTGGCTTGTGGTAGCATGGCATCCAGGAAAGGATGCAGTACCTTGAAAGTAGATGCCTGTGAGACCCCCATCATGTCCCCAGTTGGTATTTGGAAAGTACCTGTAGCTAGTATCCTAAGGGCTACACATACCTTTGTTTCCACTGAGATGGATTCTCCTCTGTTGGATCTGGGTTTGAGTTGAGGGTGGCAGAGCTCAGTGAGGTCTTGTAGTATGTCCCTGTCCACCCTATAGTGCTCTACAATCTTTAGCTCATGTAGCTCCTGGAAGGTCACACTGGGCCTGAACACTCTTCTCCTTCGCTGTCTAGGCCTGTTATCAGCAGCAGCAGCATTGACTTCAGCATCTAGCACATACAGATATAGCAGACCTGCAGCAGCCACTAGCATTCTCTCAGTTAAAATTTTCAAGTCTGTACTCCAATGGTGCAGAGTATGGGGGAAAAATCAGATTGTAGGGTGTATGCATACTTTATAGTGCTCTTCTGTATGCCCTGACTGTAGTATTGGCTATCTATGCATTCCACCTGCCTAGTATATTATTAACACCATTTAATGGCCCTAGTTTAAGTTAAACAGGTGTCAAAATAAATTAATATGTCATTGGCTTTTAGATGCACTCAGCACTACTGTACACTGGGCAAACATGCACCCCATAGGTAAACAAAGCTTAGCACTTAGTGTAGACACCCCCAGACTTCCACGCTCAGCATAGTGGTGTGCCGCCCAAACACACTGAAACATGTGCCCCTTAGTTAAACAAAGCTTAGAAGTTAGTACATGCACACCCTCCTGAAAGGACACGTTCAGCACAGTGGTGCCATGCAAACAGGCACAGCTAAGCTGAAATAAGCTTAGAAGTCAATGGACATACTCTCCCCTGATGTCAGCTACCTCCTCTGTAAACACCTACATGGTTCTCTGCCTACACAAAGGGGATATGCAGACACAATTACCCCTTTATGCTATTCAGTAACTTCACCCCATTTGCATAAGGATCTGTGTTCACAGCCTAGAAACTACAGTCTGCCTAGTCCTACCATATTAGCAGCAGCACCAAAGCACCATTGTAGATACTCCATGCAAGGTCCTGTAATACATTTCTGTCACATAATATTCATTTTGTTTTCTTTAATTTTTTTTATAAAGCATGTTTGCGCACTGTGGCGCGCCATGCAAACATGTCCAGATTATGAAAAAAATAAATGAATTTAACTTATTTCCTTTAATTTTTCAGACATATAGGAGGATAGTGTTGCTCATATCTGTGTGTGGTATACCATTTCTGTCCATATATCTACATTTTTACAGCCCCTTTTATTTGTCTACACTCCTGTACATGGAATTTTTCTTTGTACACTATAGACACTGACATGGGGTCTGAAGAGCTGACTATCTGCTTGCTGGATCACTCTACCTAACTCATTTGTATGTGATTTACCTGCGTATGAGGTCATTTGTATGCCATGGAACTTCCTGTGTTGACGCGTGTGTGCGCCACTCATCAGTGTTTACTGAATCTAAAACCTGCTTATCTTCATGTAAGCAGCACAGTACAATGCCTACATGGCCAAAAACACTGTGTAGGTTTTATTAAATTCCTCCCTTTGTCTATTCTATCCCAGTGTAAGATATAAACATCAGGACTCCAGTATGTTCCTGATGTAAGGTGGTTTTGAAGAGTAAGCTAGAATACACAACAGTCTCAAACTCTAAGTCTTGAGGTCAAAGGCTTCCTTGATGGATCCTTTTTGTTGGCTGACCAAACTTGTGATATTGGTCCTGCTAGGACCTCCATATTCCCGGTAATGAATTGGGTGTCACAAATTGACAACCATCATCCTTCTGTTCCTGAAATATCTGTAAGACTGTGAACCTATTTTGTGATGACACATGCAGCAAATGCTTCCTGTTAAACTGCTCCCTTGCTAGTGAAGGAAGATTAGTTGACACGGTAAGAGAAGCAACCCTCACCTTTTTCTCTGTTGGAGATTTGATTGAAGACATAGTAAGTCCCCTTTCAGCTCTTCTCTTGTCATGCTTCCTGGCATAATTTCCATATCACTTAAATCTCCTCATGTAAATCCTGCTGCTTTCCATGGCAAGAAAAGCTGCCAACTTGTTTTGGATTGGTGAAAGATGCTAATGGGCCATTTGATGAAGCTACCAATGTTGCAGGGAATTGCAGTGGATCATGGTAGTGGAACTCTCAAAGCTTTTTTTAATGAAGGGAGCAATGGCTTTCCTTTTATTAAATAAAGTATTACTATAACTGGGGTTAAGACAAACTTACTGAGACTGTTGCTTAGTTCCTTGGCTTTCCTAAGAACTACTTCCATGTAATTGAAATCCAGAAATCTAACGGTAAAGTGTCTGAACAAGTTATTCACCTGTGAACTGGAAGCAACTCAGTGAGAATGCTCCATCACTGGCTGGTATTTTGCTGCCATTTTGGATCTACTCCTGACAACCAAAATTGGAAAACAGCAAGTCAGGAAGTAAAATAGGTAAGAAAATATCCAGATGACTGCAGACTGGATTATTTACATTGATGCCGCTAACACATATAATATTGTTCCCAGGGACTTGTAGATCTGTTCTGGGCATGATCATGTGTTCACACCTCCTAAAAAAAGTGGGCAGTGCTTCAGGAGCCACACCTACGTATGGCTCTGTCTTCATCAGTTGTAGCTAACCATATGTGCTCATTAATATGACGTTGCATAACACTGAGAAACATGTTGAGTATCCTTAAGGCAGGTGCCTGGGAAACACTTAATGCATCCTAAGCTGGTCGGTGAGAAGTCCCTGTCAATAGGATGGTAAGAGCAGTACATCACCTTGGTGTCTACAGCTATAGGAAGCCCACACATTCCCTGAGATATCAAAAACAACTGTTCCTGTCAGTGAATTCCATGAGATATTACATGTGAAGAGCGTTCATTGGCTAAGAACTGGCTAATACCCCAATCTACTTTAAAGTGTTTTGAGCATCAAGTCATTAGAGGGGTCTTTGTAGTTCAAGTAGTGCTGGGAGGGCTTCTGAGTTCTAAGCTGGCAATAGGACACACTGGTGGTAGGGCTTATGAGTTCTAGGCTGGTGGTAGGACACAATGGTGGTGGGGATTATGAGTTCTAGGCTGGTGGTAGAGCACAATTATAGTACTTAATGCAAATTGCCACAATTCCAAAGCTACTGCTTTGATATTTTTCTGCATAGTTTTCCACTGTACAGCTGTGCACAAACTTTCTGCACACCCCTTGTACTGATATTTATGACTCAAAATATTTTGTTTGGTTCATTTAAATGTTGCTATGTTTTTATTTATCAGTGTGTTATCATTTACATTTATTTATCCACTAATTTGTGTGTTGCATGCTGAACTGTGCAAGCTCTTGTGCAATTGTACAACTACAGTTTATGAACTTGCAACATCTAGCACTGTGCCATTAAATTTCAGCCCATAGTTTACTTCAGTTGCTTTGTACAGGTTGCCTTATTTTGCTTTTGTATTGTTCTTTCATATTTTGTTTACAACTTGCACTATACATGTCAAAAAGGTTTCTTAATCTAGTATACAGTTAAATTAAAACAAATAAAATAAACATTCTATCTGACCACTGATTTACTGTACTATATGTTAATAGACAATGTGCTTAGAACACTTGTATCTTTACATATTTTATGTTTGGTTCTGTTATGAGAAAAGTCAATGGCAAAATGCCAAGGAACCAAAACAGTGAAAACATTCAGTTACAGTTGCTTTTTGCAGGGAGGGGGCCAAGCAGCCCTGCAACCCCTCCCCATACTTTCTAAACTTGTTTTTGCCAGTTCCATGATTGTACAAGCACCAAAAGGGTCTAATATCTTATAAAAAAATCACCACTAGGCCACAAACTTAGAAATCACACCAGCAATGAATTCTTATGGATAACAGCTGTCATTCTGTTCTTCGGTGTTTTGTGCCTTAGGCAACCAACAATCTAACAATTATTATCCCCCTATAAATGTACTTTTATGTTTACATGCAGGAGCAGTGAGATGTCTTCTTTAATTATCTACTGTACCTTTGATTAAAATTCTCCCACTAATGACATTTGCTTTTACCTTGACTGAGACTGTTTTCTTTCGATTGCCTCCATCTCTTCTCTGTCAACTGTTGAGTCTTTGTGTGTTCTGTATAATACCACAATTAACATTAGGACTGAGAAAGATTCTTACCATTCATATAAATTGCCACAGGCATTTCAATTTACAAGGTGCTTAGAAAATGTGATTTTAAAACATCTATTGTGGCAATGAGAAAAACGTCAGTCATCATTAGCTTTTTAGCATATCTCTGAATCATCCTTGTTTAACACTGGTAATGTCAGATCTGTGGCAGTGATAGTGTTTACCTTGTTCAGCCCATGGAGAGAATTGGCAAAGACACCCCCAACACACGCAAGCACACATTCCGACATACACACACACACACACACACACACACACACACACACACACACACACACGCGCGCACGGGCGACACACACACACACGCACACACACACACAAACACAAACACACATTCAGACACATAAATGCATTCACACATGTTCTGTCTCGAAGATATTCCTTCTCAGACATACACACTCACACATGCATACACACAGTCATCCGCCTGTCACAGTCAGTCAAAGACCACACACACACACACACACACACACACACACACACACACACACACACACACACGCACGCACGCACGCACACACACACACACACACACACACACACACAAAAACTCTTTCGCACACATTCCTTTTTCAGACATACACACTCACACACACAGTCAATTGAAGTGATTCCCCCACCTTCCAACACACACACAAGCACACATACTCATCTAGCTTGAGTCATGCTCCTACAGGGGTTCCCTTCAGAATCTTGAAATCCTAAAACCTTGAAATTCATATGGTCGAGACCATATGATCGAAGTTTTAGAATATCAAAATTCTGAACGGAGATCTGCATACAGCACAAAACAGGAGATTTCCCTTTTCCTCATTGTAGTGTGATCTCAGAGTTGGTATATTTAAGTAGCGGGGGTGTGGCACGTGGGGGGTGCAGGAGGGAATGTTTAAGCAGCTTTTTTTATTTTTATTTTGTATCTGTTTCAGAATTTTGATATTCCAAAACATTGATCATATGGTCTCGATCATATGACATTCGATGTTATGGAATTTTGAGATTCTGAAGTGGATCCTCCTATGGATATGCTCATGATTTTCCATTAGAATGAATAGTTGACTATTGTCTTTTGATTGAGTTATCCTTTTTCAACAACTGTGGAAATTTACACAGATGAGCAATTTTAACCACTCAGTAGTAGTTTAAATCAGAAGCTACTACCATTCCAAGGGAAACCACATGGCTAATTAGCATTAACCCCTCACCAGGATTACTTCATAACCATGCAGTTTGGAGTGCAGGAACTTCTTCTGAGCTGAGCCTCCTGCTAAATGGTAACAACAGCAGTAGGCCATTCTTTAAATCAGAAAGCGGTTACCATGAGGGACAAGGTTCTTGTGTTAAGGCCTCCTGGTTGTGATAATCCTTTCTGAATCCCAGCCAATAATTTATTTAATTGTTTTGATAATTCATGCCACACTCTTAGACTGAGTGCCATTTTGCCATTTCTCCAATTTAATATTCTTTGTTTAGGCAATTGTGATAATTTTATATTTATTTATCTGCTCATTAAAAGTTGTATCTTGTTGACTGAATGTTGTTCTCCAAGTCTCTACATTCAGTCATTTATTTCCTTTAATAGATCCTTGCTAATTTGTACTACTAACCTTCAAAATGACTGACATTCATACCAGAAATGTTTCCGTTATTAGCAAAACATTACTAGCTTGCTGTCTTATTTAAAATACAAACCCCTCACTGCATCCATTTTCTGCAAACAAACCAGAAATGCAAACACATGGAGGCATAGTCCATGGTTCCCATGCAGAATGTTATGCCCCAACAACTCCATAGCACATATTAACAGTCCACAGTTGTTGCAGGTTATGAAACATCTTTGTTAAAAAAACAATATCTACCAACAAAGAGAGAGAGAGAAAACATTTTTGAATAGCCAGGGACATATAATCACTGACATCATTGTCTTGACAAACTGTGACACATCACTGGGCATCAATAAACAGTTTTGCCCTACTACATCAATGAACAGTTTTGCCCTACTATGCTTCATACAATGGACATCACAAACACATTTTTATTAAGATGTACTATTTTTTTAATGCAAATGATTGGACAATATCACTTTCTGCATCCATGCATGCATCCCCCTTTATAAAATGTTAATTTAATTTTACAGGTAGTAAAAGTTATTTTTTTCCTGGTTAGGCAACATTGTCTTTATCACACCCCAGTAAAAAAATAAAACAAAACATCACATGTGTCAAATACAATATTCTACACTAAAGCAATTACCCAATGATATTGCCTTTTTGAAGGTCATGTATAAGTAATAGGACTGTCTAACCTCTTTGCTTCTAGTTCTCCTTGACTATCAAATTTGCATTAGTGTTCTGACTGCAGAAAAAAAATGATTTGCTTCTCAGTACCTTATCAGTATAACACAGTCCAAGATAGAGCACTTTATATATTGCTTTGGTTAACGCTGCCTCTCCATTAAGTGATATGAAGCCTCTCCAGGTGATCTTTTAATCAACTATGTGTTTTGGCATATCGTCTCCACCTGCTGAACAGCTCAAGCCAGAGATAACAGAGCCAGTAAAATCCCCTACAAAGTATTATAGGGATGTTTAAGTTTGGTCTGTGGTGCAGAGGTTAAGGTTGCAAGCTACAGTCCCTGGGGTACAGGGTTTGATTTCCTCAGCCTTCAATTGCCTACTGAGTGACCTTGAGCAAGTCAACTAACCAGACATGACTCTCAGGTTCTCCTGAAAAGGAACTTTTTGTCCAGATGGCTTACCAGGGTATCAAGCAGGATTATTATTATTATTATTATTATTATTATTTTTTTTTTTTTTTTTTTATCCACAAATGTGCATGGTTTTACTTAAAAGAGTACTCATCTCCCCATTTTCAAATGGCAAGTTGTTTCTTTGCTTGTACCATAAACCTGGGACCACCTCCTATGTCCTGTTAGAAATGTAGTTAACTAAGGTCAGTTGCATGCTAATCTAATCCCATTCCTTATTAAACTACAAAAGGTATATGCAGTGCACCCAATCCTATTACTTTATCATGGAATAATTCTGCAGCTCTGCCATTTCTGTCTAATACCTGCCCATGTGTGCACTTAGTATCTAGTTTACACTGTAAAGTTTCAGAACATATTCTCTTCTTACTGCCTGTAATGACTTTAAATTTAAAGCTTTCACATTTCTTCTTTTCTTGACTTTGTTAAACCTCTCATGATAAATGACTGCACAACATTTCCCTGCAGTCTGTTTAGTTAACTCATATCTGCCATTGGATCTAATCATAGTTCATGTACGTAAATATCCTTACATTTTAACCATGCTGTTCTTTCCTTAATAAATTACTATTTTTTTAATAACTACAGGTCTTCCATCTGCTGCTGACGTGAACCCAGCTACTATATTGTCTGGCCTCTTTATTTCTTGGTCTTATAAACTGTTCATAAACTAAAATTTTTTGACAGATTTGCCTGTTTTTAAAGCTATTCAAAGGGGCTACAGACTCAGAAAAAGTACCATTCTTGTCTTATAATATTTTCTAATCCCAAAACTATTTGATATTATATTTGTTAATTATCTGTATGTGATGTTTTTTTTTTCATTTGTTACAGCTTTTTATATTTAGCCAGTAGTGTAGGTTTTTTATATTATTTGAAATGGTTAGGTCTATAGAGTTAATGTTTGTCTATTGTTATAATTAGTTCTGTAGTTCTAGGATGTTTGCATGTATTTATTTATTTTATATATATATATATATATATATATATATATATATATATATATATATATATATATATATATATCACTTTTATCTCTCTTACATAAGTCATAAGTATGTAGCTATATAGCAGATTGATCTTTAGATTACATTTGTCATTGCATGTCACTTTGCTATTTGAATATCTGTCTTTGTTTTCTCTTCTACTTGGGCAATAGCAAAAAAAAATGCCATGTCTGCTTTTCAATAGCTGTCTTATATAGTTAATAAACAACTAGCATAGCAAATAAAATAAATGACAACAGTACTGTTTTAAGTATATTATAGAAAACTAGACCTTTTGTAATGAAAGAAAGAAAATTAAATGTTATAACCGCCCATTAAGTTCTAGCCAATGCAATAACATACCTGGGTTTTCAAAACATTTCATCAACAGACACACATGTTGACAAGCTATTAAACACCTACTGCTAAGAAACAGAGTATGCAATTATTGTACCTTTCAGAAGCTCTGGTATTGAACTCACCTAAATATTTGCCCAGTAATCATACAGAACAAAAGATTTCTAAGCATATAACATAGTAAGATCATATTTCTACTGAAGAACTGGAGGCTTCAAAAGGACCACTGTGTAGAAGGCACAAATTACTCCAAAATTCCTTATGGGTTCTTATTAAGGTCGGAGGTCTTGCCCCTATACTTATTATTCACCCACAAGATTCTTTGATGAGTAATTTGACCTGGAGTTTGTATACACAAGCCTCATGATAACTTCCATGCAAAATAAAAAGATTATGTTACTCTTAAAGGGGCTGTCATATTAGTAGTCTATTTCCTCCAGGCCTGAACATAGTACAAGAACCCATCTGCTTCACTTCTGCTGGCTTTTCATTTTATTAAGTCACACAAATCATGTGCTTTACTGCCATCCATGTTTTCTGTAACACTGCTTGGTCTTCCCAGACTTCCATCTTTTGAAATGTGATGAGATCATCATGTAACAGGGTAACATATGAAAGCCTCACATGCTGTGTTGTTAACTTGTTAGCACACGGGAAAAAAAAATCACAAGGATAATTAACTACTTACTTATCTGTTAGACACATTCATTAAGGCTGCACAAATTGGGGTCTCCAAAATCTGTGCAGTAAAATTTACTCTTTGTTCAGAAAGTTCCCCTTGGATCTAGGGAAAAAAATTCGAGCTCACTGCAGGCATTGTGATTGTGACAGGCAGTTGACATGTCTCATAGTCTAAATGCAGTGGCAAGCAGGGGGTGGCACAATGACAAGAAAAGGCCATTCATACTTGTGCAAAGAAAGGTGTTTCTTAGCATATCCCAACCTATGTTCAGTCTGAAGTTTGGGTCTCTGAGGTGGAAGGTCAAACCTGTGAGGTCAAAGCTATTTCTTGTCAATCTTCGTTTCCTAATGACACATGAATTGGAGATTAGAACAAAGTAAGTAAAGAGACTTGCCAGAAGGTGAGTGTCTATTTTATTACTCTGAAGAGCTGGGAAATCTGGCCAATTGTTGGCCTGTACGGCTTGAATGACAGTACAGATTTTAAGCTGAAAAAGGGACAGTGTGATGGGAATGCCACTTTAAATCTCAATTACCTCCTCCACTCCAATCAACTTGGTAGAGCTTTAATGAAGTGTAATTCTCTGTCCTTTTCCTCACACTTCTATCTTCAGAATAAGCCCCACATTCAAGTTTGACAGCAGTACAATCAGTTTGCCATTCATCCATGGCCCTGTTTTAACCCTGCTGAAAAAAGGCCTAATGTACGTGGCAGTAATGGCAATTAGGCAGAAACGTAATATTAGAAACAGACAAAAGCTGGGATCTTTTTACTTTACAGGTGCTGTTTTCTTTTTCTTTCTTTCTTTGGTTTTTAATCTATGTACTATATATGTATACTGTAACTGATTTCTGTAAGGACATGCTGAGCACAAGTCACCTGTTTAAAGTTACTGTGGATGAAAAGTAATATCCTATTAGATCTCTGAAATCCTATTAATTAGCGTTACTAAAGAAAGGGAGAAGAAAGGGGAAGTAAACTACAGAACTACCTTCATTTCTTGAATCCCAAGTGCACAGGTATCTGGTAAATCTATATTAGAAGTACTCAAAATTATTTTTGTTTCTATAGTTGATTATCTTTTATGAAAACGTCAGAAAACAACATAGGCATGCTTCATATATTCTGCTATGAAAAATATTCCCTGCTGCTTAGCAAGTAATAGTTCTGTAAATAAGTACTGGAAAACATTTTGACAGGTGTCATTGTATGATTATTTAATTTTGGTAAAAACTAAGTGGAAATAATGCATGAACCTAAAGTAATATTTAGAACAGAGTTTTAAGATGAATGCATACATACGTCCAGACACTATTAATCCTGTTCAGAAATGTATAATTATTTTTATCAGTTTCACTGCTTGTTTTAGATTTTAGATTTATCTCTTTTCTTTTTTCACTTTTTTAGTGAATATGCCCCCACCCCAATAATTGTCTGATATGTCATACTGATGTTTGTTCCTCATATTTTCTGGGAACATGTGGAATTCACTTACTTATTTTATTTAAGAAATGGAAGCATGGAAAAACAGACGCAGCAATTAGGCTGTTATTTGTGCTCGTTGTGGGATACGACTGAAGTGGGTGACAGTGGCTTTAACCTCTTTCACTCCATCCTTTCCTGCATGATTCCAGGAACAATTCCTGTCAGAAACACTCTTTGAAAAATAGCTGCATTAGACAGTGGCTCTTCAACCTTATTTTATGCTTTAAGTAGTGGAACAGAATGCAGTAAGGGGTTGAAAACATGGCGTAATCTGAGAAAGATGCACGGGTATTGTTGTAAGTGTGAAAACCAGAAGAACCCCTTTCAGAAACATGACTGAAAGTGCTATGAAGACCTTTAGTACTTTGCACTCTCTGAATCACCAATTAGACAAACATTAACATCAATTAAGCTGTTATACAGCACAGGTTCCATATAATTACCTTAATGGGTTGACGCTTTCTTTAGCAGCAATTTCTTAAACAAACTTCATCTTTTGTGCAACAGGCTAAGAAAATTTTCAGCAGGGAGTATTTCCTATTGTCAACTTTTCTAAAGAGACAGCTGAATTGTTCTATTTAACAACAAACACCTTCACTAAGGACCCTCGTCCTGTCCCTGTTCCCACCACATTTGACTAGTAGGCTCAAAGCTTATTAACCAGTGGAGACAAAAAAATTGGACTAGCCAGGGGAGCAAAGCCTCATGCAGGGAGGCAGTACACAAAGGGCTTGTGAGTCTGGCACTGGTTTGCAAGCAGACCCTAGGAGAAAGCATCGATTGAATTAGCTGTCTATTTAGTGCCCAAAGGCCTAGATCCGTCCTCACCAATGGCACAAAGAAAAAGAAATTGAAAAACAGGATCTCTCTCATAAAACAAGGCAAATCCTTCTAATTTATTTTGTAGTACTGACTGTTGATTAAATGTAAGCTACTCAGCTTCTTCCTGTTCCTGTGTCTCCTAATTATTCGACAATCATGACAGTGTCTATCTCACTAACAAGATTGCCTACAGCATGTTAAGCTTAAATGTAATCGAAAAAACTTGTATCTGTTAATTTCCCTTAATTTGATTTAAAACAATTTTATTGTTATTTGTAAATGGTTTCTACTTTGAAATGTAAACAAATGCAAAAGTCAGCAGCTGCTAATTAAGCAATTACAACAGCTTCTTTTACAATAATATTTCTGTATTCCATGATAATTATATATTTTTAAAAAGTTCTAATCAAATTATATTTGATATGAAACATACATTTTTATGAACAGCTGTCTTTTATAAGAGATATAAAATAAGCACATGAGCCACATATCTTGCTACTGAATGTTAATGTAGGTTTTGTCTTCTGGTAATGTTCCAAGAATAATGTTTTTTTCACAACGGATGGTACAGATTTATTAACATTTTCATAAATATGGTTTTGCATACATGTGGTTTTCTTCTACAATGAATAATCAAACATTCATTTTTCCAGCATTTGGGTGGAATATGTTCCATGTAGTTTTAGTCAGGCTGTAGTTTACATCTCTCTCTCTCTCTCTCTCTCTCTATATATATATATATATATATATATATATATATATAGTGTCATAACACATTTAATGTGAAGCAATGCAGCTATGCACAATGGTCACAGTGACAACAAAAAATTTCAGACAAACTGAATTCTTATCAAATGTCTTATTTTATTCATAGGCATCTGTTGCACAAAAAAGGGATATAACAAAACAAAACACAGTTCCTTGTATTTCCCCATGCCTGTAAGGCAGCACAGTTATGCATATTTGTCTACAACTAAAAGAAATACATTTGTATTAAACCTGTTATTTTACTTACATGCAACTATTAAGCTTCTGAGAAGAGTTACTACTGTGCAGCAAACGTATACAATCAAAGCAAACAGTACCATGTACTTCTGACATGTGTAGGACAGCCGTTACTCAACTGATGCATATTTGTGTGAAATTGAAGTTGGACTCCTTCTGCTTTATTCCAAGAAAATTAGAAATAGGTTTTCATTTCTCTGGGCACTGTTTATCAGTTAAAAGTTCAAATAAATGAAAATACACATGACATAAGTAAAGGGCATGGCAAATATAATACACAGTACCTAAATGATACAAAGAGGTGGGATATAAATCTGTATGTCATCATGATTCATAATTCAGTAACCCAAAAAAGGAAATGGGTCATTTTGTATCCAAAACTTGAGAGTAAATTAAAAGGCAAAATATGACTGCTAATATGTACAATGCAAATATGTACTGTGTATGTAAATAACCTGTACTTTAGTGCTCATACTATTGCACACATCATGACTGCATTCTATGTACTATCTGATATTTCATGTATGTACTGCTAAATCTGTGTAATAAACTTTCAATATAAACGTTCTATAAACATACCTCTCAACCTCTTAGAGCAAGAAATGTGGACAAAGCAACAAATAATGGGGGGGGGGGCAAAGCCCAAAAATAGGGACACATTTTAAATATTGCTCTTACAAACTTAGAAAGTTGATAGAATAAGAGGTTTTGCATTGGCATGACTTTTCTGAAGGATATGAAGTATAAAAATCAAAAGTCTTGACATTATTTTCTGACTTCAGTCCTCAATCATTTTATAGTGATTTGCCAGAAAACTACAATTTTATGAAAAAAGGACCAAAACTATAAATCAAACATCTGGACTCTGTGAAAATCTGGACAGTTGAGAGATATATAGTAAATCTGAACATTTGTGCTCATACTGTCCCAAGCATTGTGACTGTATACACTCTGTACTGTGTGTTCTTTCATGCATGTACTGTTTAATCTATCTGGAGCTTTTCTCCCTGGCCCTCCACTGAAAATGGGCTCACCTAGGCCCAGTGGACCTTCCTGGTAAACAGATGCAATAAATAAATAAAATTTCAACTTTCAGATTTTCAGGAATACTATCTGTTTTGCTGGGAAAGGAATACAATATTGATTCTCACAGGATGATATAGGCTATTGACCCTGAGGCCCTTACAAGCCTAACCAAGAATTTACCCATGTTCCAACAAGTCAGCACCCTATGCAACTGTCCAGCAGGGACACAGGTGGAATTCCAGGGGTGTATTTTCTGTTCCCCATCTAGTTATCCAGGTTGCACTTAAAAATGGTTAATGAGGTACTCTGCTTTATGTGGAGAGGGAGTCTATTCCACAAAAGGGGGATTCTCTGGGACACACATCTGTCCCACCAACAGATTTGTGTCCCAGAGAGTCCCTGTCTCTGACAGAAAACACACACACAAACACACACACACACACACACACACACACACACATATATATATATATATATATATATATATATATATATATATATATATATATAAAGAGAGACAGTTTACATTGCCAACCCCCCCCCAAAAAAAAAAAAAAACAAGTATAATGAATTTGGTAACTCTGGGAGTACATATATTTGTTTTTGAAGACACTCTACTTTCAGGATTGCTGTACTTTTTCCTTGATTTTTTTTTTCTCTGATTTAACAAGTAAATTTTTGAAAGGTATATATATTCTACCAAATCAGTGGTGCTATATATTTAAATGAGAAAATGTCTAAAACATACTAAGAAGGAAAAACATACACAGACTGGAATAATCGTTGAATACGTTTCTACTGTGCTAACAGTGGCACAAAGCTCGAGGGCTTACAGGAAGTCTATAAATGAGACATAACTTGCTTAGCTGTTTTGTGAAAATAGCATATTAATAAAAAGTGCTGCTTCTGTAGTAAAATAATCAAACCTTATTTATGCCACACTCCAAAGCACCTTTATTTATAAAGAATATCCCTTTTCTGTATGAAACACAATATACCATAAAAATGTATCACATATGAACAAGAGGGCTTTCTTTCAATGCCAAACTTGTGAGCTTAGTGTTCCTAGCTCAACATAAATATCAAAACATCTATCAAACTCTATCTAGTCACATAGTGTTGATTTTGGAGCTAGTTACTAATCATTTGAAAAAGGATTGTTACATTTCAATAGTTTTTGAAACAAATGCATATTAACTAACTGTTTACTTTTCATCTTTTGTAGTTTGCCAAGTCAACATAAATAAATAAATGGGTTTTGTTCTGTTTCTTGGATTAAAGTCATAAATGCCAGTTATACAGAAAAGTAGTACTTGTCAGAAATAGTGGAACAGTAAAACAATGATTATCTGAGATGTAATTATGTATTTGCTGTGTTGCATCTATATCTAAATGCTGTTTTATAAGTAACACTTCACATACTGTTTAAAATATTAGAATCTTACCTCCTTTTTAATTAATCAAAAGTCTACCTTCATATAGTTCGCAAAGGTATACAAGTGTGTTGTAGGTTGCCACATTTTTCTGCTCTAAGACAATTGTTTGGAAATAAATGAGTTTGAATATGTCCTTATGATGAAGGGTTTAAACCGAAAGTTGTATGCTCTGCAAACTAATTTTTCTTATACAATTTAATTGTTAAGAAGTTACAAGCATTTCCAAGTCTGAGTATTTGTTTAATTAATGGTCTTGCACACCTGTTGACCATCTGCATATATTGACCAAATGCAGTTGATTAAACAGATGTTGGCAAACAAGAATTTTGACCATATGTATGACCCCCATATCTGTATCTATATCTATATCTATATCTATATCTATATCTATATCTATATCTGTATCTATATCTATGTCTATATCAGTATGATATAGATGTAGACATAGCGCCAATCTCTAATTAAAAATGATTAGGTATTCTTAAATATTAAAGAGTATAGAAATTGAAAATGAGAGAAATTTATACTTATTAACCATCTATATTCTCAAGCTGTTGTGAATCTTTCTTTATAATGGAGGGGATATGAAATTCATTTTAACCAGATCAGTTATGAAGTAGAATTGATAGAAAGTATCAGTTTGAATTACAATTCTTGTATAAATTCTGCATGTGCAAGCCCTTTTAAAAAGTAACCCCATCTCAACGTGAGTGACATTGGGGATAGGATATTCAGTGTAGAAGTAGAAAACAACCTTTTTCCAATAACAAAGGTATATAATTCTTACTCTGATGAATTTGTTTACATGTGACTTTGGCAAGTACACTAATTACAGAATCAATGTTTCATGCACCTATTTCAAAGTGTAATTCTGTTTCAAATATTCAGCTGAAGATTTTATTTCCTATTGAAGAATAACAATCATGCTTTTAATGATCAAAGTGCTATTGTCTGCTATTGTTTTCTATAGGATATTGCTGTCTGGTTCTGACTGCAGTGCTGGTGCTGCGTTAGCGTTGTCGCCTCACAGTAAGACGTTGTCCGGTTCGATTCTCAGCTAGAGCATCTTCTGCATGGAGACATGTGTCAATGGGCGTACCTTCATTGAAGGCTGTGCATCAGGGCTGGTAACTTGGCACAAGAAAATCAACTACCAATCATTAACGGACCGGATTTCTGCTGTGGCGTCCCCTAACCAACAAAAGCCGAAAGACACAACAAGAACTGGCTACTGCTTCCCACTAATATTACTTTCTATTACTATATACAACTGTTTACTGCTGCCTGCTACTGTCTACCACTGCTTACTGCTGCCTACTACAATCTGCTTCTGCCTTCTACTGTCTGCTACGCTATGCTAATGTCTACTGCTGTCTATTATTGTCAGCTAATGTCTACTACTGTTTAATGCTGCCTACTGCAGTTTACTACTGTCTACGACTGTCGGCTACTGTAAACTACTGGCTATTACTATTTATTGCAGTCTACTACTGTCTACTACTGTTTACTGCTGTCTGCCACCTACAGGTTCCTATTACATGAACAAACTTTCCAAAGTTCGAATGTCATATGGTCGACACCATATGATCGAACTTTGAAAAGTTTGAAGGTTAAATGTAATGGCACCGTACAGTGCAGAATGGGGGAATTTCCCTTTTCTGCACTGAAGTGAGATCTCGGAGTTGGTATATTTAAGTAGGGGGGTGTGGGGGTGCAGGGGGGCTTGCCCCCCTGCTCGGAGTGGTAAGGTAAGTTTTTTTTTTTAATGTTTTATTATATATTCGAAGTTTCAATCTTCGATCATATGTTGTTAAACATATGGGATTCAAAGTTTTGAAACTTCAAATATATAATACAGACCCCCACCTTCTACTACTGTGTATTACTTTCTAATACTGTTTACTACTGTCTTCTGCTGTCTACAACGATTACTGGCTGCTTCTGTCAAATGGTATCCTACTGTTTATTGATGTTTTTTACAGAGTACTGCTGTCTTTTCAACTTTAATAGGTAAGTGATTTTCTTATTTGAAAAAACATATGAACTTCATCAGAAAAAGAGCTTGCCTCTTTTCAGTTTAAGATAATAACAATATTATTGACATTACACATGAAACATCCTATCATTAGCTGCTCTGAACACATCCTGCTTTATGGTTATAGGTTCATAGGTAAATACTAGGGTCATTTTAAGCCTAGCCAATTTCCCTTTCCATGCTCAAAATAATGTATCCCATATGGTTATAGACTGGCCTTATAGTACCATGGTCACTAATTATATATTGCCCCTAATGGGAATAAGTGGATCACACCATAGATAATTTGAGGGGACCATGCATGGGATAGTGCATTTAGGAGCTACAGCTGTCCATTAATAGTACAGGGGGCAGTCCTGGGGTAAATGTTCTGTTCCCCATCCATAGATTGAAGTTGTATTTGAAAATGGACAGGGAAGAACTTTATTTTAAGTGGATGGGGAATCTATTCAATTGCAGTGGTATCTTCTGCAAAATATACCTGTCCCTCCAATCCAGTCTACTGATTTTACAGAAGAGGTTTAGGTCCCTAGACCGAGTATTTTTGATGATATTTGACTTGTTAATGTGCAGTAAATCCATCAGTAATGGATCAGAGGATGCCTTGTAAGCCAGACATGGGTCATACTTAGCAGTCTATATGATACCGAGTATAGTGACATGCCTTTGAGTCGGTCCATGTAGAATATGTTGTTTAGGCTCTGTATCCTTTTAGTAAGGTATATTTGTGGGTGTTCCAGTTGCTGCATATGTCTGGACAGATACATGCCAAAGGAGGCATTATATTTAATGACTGGTGTAATGAAGGCTGAGTAAAGGGGGACAATGGCATCCCTAGAGTTAGACACAATCCCTTTGTTTATAAGCTGTGCAATATAAAAGGACATTCTTACAATACACACATGTTGGTGAAAAGTTAGGTCACTGTTCACATAAGTTCCCAAATCCCAAACAACTTTGTCAACTCTTAGGGGCTTATTGTCAATGTGGTAGTTCTTTAGGGTTGATGACTTCCTAAAGGATACAATAATGCATTTTCTGGCATTTAGTTTCAGGCCATGGTTTTGACTACAGTTACTTATTTGAAACAAAATTTCTTGTAGAATGGCTAAGTCATTTGGGAATGCTCCTAGCTTGCAGTAATCTGCAACGTTAGTCAGCCAGAACCCTTTGGTATTGGCTTTTACTTCAGAAAAGTAGAAGCTAAACAGAAGAGGTCTCAGCACAGAATCCTGAAGGACTTCACTGGTGTCTGGTCTCTTTGTGGAGGTAACTTTCCCTTTTTTGATTATCTGTATCATATCTCTGATCCAGTTGGCAATACAGTAGAAAGCATAGGGGTTTAGTCCCAATTTATTTAGCTTTTCTACTATGCCTGAGTGAGGAATTGTGTCAAAAGCTTTGGCCAGGTCAAGGTATGCAGTGTGTACCATTTTTCCTTCACCACTTTGGTGACCTTTTAAAAAAAATCCACCAGGTTGAGTAAGCATGATCTGCCCTTGATGAATCCAAACTGAGATAGGTCTTTTGTTGTCGGTTCCCTATGTCCTGACTGATTAATTCCGTGATAAGTCATTCCTTGGCTTTGCATATGAGGCTGGTCAGACTTATGGGTTTGTAATTGTCTGTAGCTGTTCTCCATTTACTTGTATGGAAGGTGAAATTGAACAGTGTTGTTACGGGTGTGGCTAAATCATTCTTCATGCTATTTAAGTTGTATTCAGGGATATTGCCAGGACCCACTGAAGAAGTATTTTTACCTTTTGATAGCACTTTTACGACTTGGTCTTGTTTGATAGCTGGAGGTGAGCCAGTTTCATGTATATCTTGAGGGATAGATGGAGCAGAGAGAGTGGTATAGTTAGGGCTAAATTTACCAGCTAGTAGGCTGTCTATATCTTCAGCATCAGGGTGGGTAACATAGTTCACAATCAGCTCAGTGCATTGCCACATTGTGCTTTTGAGATTATGAACATAAGTAAAAATGTGTTCTTATTAGCTTTAGCCTGAGTACCTGTTTTAGCCTCAGACTTGGCTTTGGCCAATTTTATTAAGCTCCTGATATGTTTATTTCAGTGATGGAGCTCTAACCTCTTGGGAATTACTCTTCTTAGTCTTGGTAAAAATGATTCTCCTTTTATTATAATGCTTATTGATCTTATGGTTTCACTATGTGGGTTTGTTTTTGAGGTTTGCCCTGCACGTGTTCCTATGGGGTACAGCTGCATCTATGCAGTGGTTTACAACTTGGTATAACGTGGTGGTGTATATTTCTGCATATTCAGTGAAGTTCACTGTGTTTGATAGGAGTTTGAAGCTTGAAGCCTGCATGTATCACTCAGGACTACGTAGTTTGCCTTAAAGAATTTTTAAAGGTACATTTTGTGAAAGAGATCTCCGGTTTCTGTTTTATTTTGAAGATGATTGATTTATGGTCAGACCTAACAAGTGATGAAAATATGCAAGGGATGGTGCAAGACACTGCCATATTAGTAAGTACAAGATCCAAGATGTTGTTCCCCTTAGTGGGTACTCAGACTAACTGGTCCTGCGTATTTGTATTGATAAAGTCCAGGAATCTCTGTGCTTGTGTAGTAGTAGCTTCCTAGTCCATAGCTGGATAGTTTAGATCATCTACATAGGAAAATGGTATTGGCTTCAGTATTGATTGAATCTTCTTCCTGCAGATAGGTGTTGTTTTTTCTCTTGGCATAGGGGCAGTTCAATAGCTAGATAATATGTTGTATGGGACCTTTCTGATGGTTATTTGGACATGAAGAAGTTCTAGTGCATCATATTGCTTAATCAGCTTTGATGTGAGTCTCTTCTAAATGTACACTGATACACCTCCACCTTTTTCCCCTCATGCACAGAAGCTGGTCTAAGTATGTGGAAGGCATTATATCACTGCACAGCTAGAGTGCTCTCTGTTATTTTAAACTATAACTCAGTCACTATACAGCTGCCAGTGTCTTCCAGGGTGAGAAGGACTTGTAGGGAGTGAAGCTTCCATTCAAGTGCCTGTCATGCATCAGTAACACCTTCATATTTTCCTTTGCTTGTTTCATTATGTTGGTAGATCAATCAGTATGGCATTGCCTAAAAAATGCACTACGGGGGTGGACAATATCTTTACCAATAACTGAAACCCTAGAGGCAAAGATGCAGGCCATCTCTGTTGAAGCAATATTGCCTGTCAATCATATCCTCAAAGACTAACAAATATACGGCCCCCTTTGAATGACATTAGGACTAAGCCAATTATGGAAGTCATTTATTTAATTATTTTTGGGTCATATTGTGGCATCATCCTTGGAAAAGGCAGAATGTTGCTTAATGCAAGGCTCATATCTACCTTGGACGCATAGTCTGAGAGCTCCAACATGTCTCTCTTCATATAATCCTGGGAGTGACACCTCACGTCATACAGAAAACATCTTAATACTTAAAGAGTTTCAACTTCAAAAACCAAATGAAATGAAGGTGTTAATCTTACTGTTTTTTAATGGCGGTATTAATATTGCTATTTTTTAATATGAAATATTTTAATTATTAAGACGTGTTCTATATTAATGCAATGAATGACACATTGACAGCAGTCAGTGATGGTATGTTTTATGCATTATTTATACAGTTATTTACTTAAACTGAATGTTGAAGTTTTTTTGCTTGACAAAGTTCTTACATTTTTTACTAATAACAAAAACTCTTTTCTATCGTATTAAAGGTTGTCCTTCTTATTTTTCACTCTTGGTTATTTTCTTGCTAACTTTCAGCCCGAATGTAGTTTTGTGTTTCTTGCAATTAAAACATCTATACAAATTACTGTATGCTATTTAACATATCATGATGGACCTTTTCAACTGTTATACATTTATTGTACTTTATTGCATGGAGCTTTCTTCCCCAGGTCTATATTTAAAACGGGTCACTGGCCCAGTCAGACTACTTAGACTAACAAAGAAAAATAAATAAATAAATATATATATATATATATATATATATATATATATATATATATATATATACACACACACACTGTATATGTATACACTTACACATATATAGATATATAATACTATGTTATCACGCCAATAGTCAGCAAACTCTGAGAAGGTAGAGGAATTCTAAGCTTGCGGACTGTGCATATCTTGGCATGTTGGGGTAGGATAGAAAAATAATAAAAATTAGAAACCTGTGGTTTGTTACATCTTTGGACCACTCTGTTATATGTTTGGAGGGGCACTGGCACTGCTACAGTAAGCATAAGTGGTTCAGCAGACATTAAAACAGCATTTGATATCAGGAAACTCAGAAGTTTGTGGGTTCTATCCCCATTTTCTGCTTGCATTCTTGTCCAAGTGTTGGCACTGTAGTGCAAATTAAGAGGGGACTGCATTTCTGAGGTACTGCTGTTTCACTGAGTCATTAAACTGAAGTCCCATCTGCCTGAGCTGGTGGTGATTCTGGTACATATCGAACTTCCTGTGGAACTTAAAAAGGAGGTGGAATTTCCCAAGCCAGATTGCCACATTATTTCTAATCAGTATGTCTTCCAATGCAGGTCTAACTTTCAAATAGGTCCTGTCTAGTAGGACTAATGTAGTCAACAAAATGCATAAGCAAATGAACAAACCTTTAGTGAGAAAAGAGTATCAGTCTCTGTCTACTTTGTGAAATATGTACTCAGAAAATCCTCTGAAAAGTTACATGAGGCACCTTATCTAGCATTTGTCTAACCCTTCTATTGTGTAGATATTGCTGTTCTTCTGTTATGAGTAAGAAATTAAATTATTAAAAATTAAAAAAAAATTAAATTTTCCCCAACATCCTATCTTATCACTGTAGTATTTTTAAATTCAATTGCTCCCTAGTTGCCAGATCCTTATGTTCATCTGACTACATATACTACAAAATTATCATTTTGTGAACTCACCCCACCCTCGGATATTTGCATTTATTGGCCATCCCCCTGTATTCTACAGAGACAGAATAATAAGTGCCCACCTCAATCCAAACTATCTTCCTCTTTTAAAATTAGTCCTTCCCCCTTAGAGTGCTAAAGCTTGAGTTACTCCCTCTTTCCTATCCAATTTGTTCCAACTTACCTTTAAAATTTGCAACATCTTATCTAAGACTACCAATTATTGGAGAGCTCACATTCTGCTTCTCAGTAGTCATCTTGGGATTAATGTTTCTGTTTTGATCCTCTTGACAGAAGGAGCAGAAAGACATTATTTCCTGGAAGACTGCTGATCACCAGTATGCCCGATAACTGCTTTATAGGTGCTAGCTTGGAATTTGTGCTTATACTTTGTTTCTGCTGAAAGAAGAAGCAGAGGGCATTAATTCATGACTGTCCCTGGGCAGTGAGCGTCTGTGTGCGACCCTCCTGACTGGTCTGGTTGCTATTCAAGACATCTACCAGGAATAGGCTACAACAAGCCTACATACACTTGTATCATATCTGGGACAAGACTGTGGATCACCAAACAGTCTGTGGCCTGCTTCTTATCTTGGGTTTGGTGCTATCATTTTGCTTTTGGTGAAAGAAGAAGCAGAGGGGCATTGTATCTCAGCAGCGTGAAGCTGTTGTGTGACCAACACTAGTAGTAGCCAGGTAGTAGTCAATTAGGTTAATCCCCACTATCCATCATTCTTGACAATGGTAATGCTTTCTTTTCAATAATTACTGCTTGATTAGCTGCTGTCTAACCTAACTTCAGAGTATCTCCCTAAATACTTTATCCACAAATCATCAGGGTCTACTTTAGTAGTTATCCTTCATTGTTTAGCAGTGTCTTTTATAGACACAGGCATCTTGGGTTGACATTTTTCCTATAAAAGCACCCTTAAAGTTTCATTAATACCTAGTTGCACACAGGGCAACTAGTTTGTAGTGGCAAACACTGTCCCCAGAGTTGTAAACCAGAAACTCTTGACATTACTTTATATTCTCACTGCAACCAACTAATTAATAATAAAGGGTGTGTTGCCATAGTAATGAACTTTCCCACTATCTCTGTTATCATCTGATTGGATATGAGCATCCTGAGGCAATGAAGAAATTGCCCCATGTTTACTGACAACCAGCTAATTCTCAAACAAACTAATAAGGTATGTGAGAGATGTATTTACACAATATTCACTGTAGGCAACGCTATCACATACAAGTACTCCTAATGTCAATACATTTGTCAGTAGTCCACATCAAAATTCAGAGCAGACACATAGACTTACAAATACTGGATACTTAAATGTAACCTACCTAAACCCCAGGGAACTCCTAGACAAAGTACACATAAGAGATGCCTCAGCAGCCTTGAATGTCTTTATTTTCATCTGTTTTCTGTACTTCTGATTTTCTAAACATTTCATAGGTTCATAGGTATGTACTAGGCTATTGGCCCTAGGGCATATACAAGACTAGCCAAAAAGGTACCCTGGCTTTCACCACCCATGAAAATTATTTTCCTGTGCCCCTGTCAAGCAGAACCACAGAATTGATCCCAGGGGTGAATTTCCTATTACCCATCCAATCATCAAGATTTTTCTTGAAGAGTGCTAATGAGGAGCTCTGTTTGACATAGATAGGTAGTCTGTTCCAAAGTATGGGAAGTCTCTGGGACAGGAATCTATCCTTCCAGCATGTTCTGTTTATTGTGGTGACAAGGTTTAGATCCCTAGAGCATGTAGCTCGGAGGGATTGGGATTTCTTTAAGTGGAACATGTCCAACAGCTCTGGGTTTGACATAGCTTTGCATGTTAGGCAGGGATCGCCTCTGAGTAGGTGATATGCGATGGAGTAAAGCTGGAGTTTTTTGAGACGGTCTGTGTAAGGCATCTGTTTGAGGCTAGTAATCCTCTTTGTGAGGTATTTTTGCAGCCTTTCCAGTTGTTGTGGATGTCTTGTGAGGTACATACCAAAAGGGGTGTTGTACTCTATAATGGGTCTAATGAGTGATGAGTAGAGGGGAACAATGACCTCTTTTTTTCTGGATAAGAAACCTTTTGTGATGAGGTGTGCCACGTAGAAGGATTTCCTGACCACTGTAGCGATGTGATTATCAAAGGAGAGACTACTGTCCACCTGTGTCCTAAGGTCTCTTATCACACTTTCGGTGTTAAGTAGACTACCGCCAATGTGGTAGTTCATGGGTACAAAGTTTTTTACTAAATGGGATGACAATGCACTTTTTGTCATTGAGCTTGAGACAATGGCTTTGACACCAGGCATCTGTCTCAGTGAGGCCCTTTTGTAGGATGTCCACATCATTAGGAGTTTCGATTCTGGCTCCTAGTTTGCAGTCATCTGCAAATTTAGTTAGCCAAAGACCTTCTGTGTTAGCCTACTTCAGAGAAGTAGATACCAAACAGGAGAGGGCCCAGGACTGAACCCTGTGGTACTCCACTTGTCACTGGTCTGAAGTCTGATTTGGAGTCTGCTACTTTCACAGTGTGGGTTCTGTCAGTAAGCCAGTTGGCAACCCATCTTGTGACATAGGGATTTATACCTAGTTTAGTGAGTTTATCTATAATTCCAGAGTGGGGGATGGTGTCAAATGCCTTGATGAGATCTAGATAGGCTGTGTGAACTACCTTACCCTCATCTATGGCTTTGGTGACTACTTTAAAGAAGTCTATCAGGTTTAGGAGACATGATCTGCCTTTTACAAACCCGAACTGTGTGGCGTCCAGAGTTTGGAGATCTCCAATGTCTTTGTTTATGAATTCCATGATGATACGTTCCATGGTCTTGCAGACCAGGCTAATGGGGCGGTAGTTCCCGGGGTCTGTTGTGCCCCCCCCCCTTTGTGGAGTGGGATAACTGTCATGGTGCGCCATTCAATGGGCACAAAGCCTGAGGTGAGGCTATGACTGAACATGGTACTTAGGTGGGGTGACAGTTCTTTCTGTAGTTCGTGTAGAAGGCAGCCTGGGATGTTGTCAGGTCCCATGGATGCTGTATTCTTGGCTTTGGAAAGTGAGGTTTTTACCTGTGCAGCCATGATTACAGGAACTTTGCATTCTCCCATATAAAGATGGATCCTTTAGGGGGTGAGAGGGGGGTAAAGTTAGCACTGAACCTATCTGCCAGGATGTTAGCAATATCAGTTGGTTCTGTATATTTAGTGTCATTGTGCTGTAACTCAGAGCAGATCTGAATGTTGCCATTGAGATTCTTGGCATAGCTATAAAATGCTTTGTGGTTGTCTTTAGAATCAGTGGTGATTTTGTTTTCATAACTAGCTTTGGAGGATTTTATGAGGGATCTCAGCTTCTTATTGAGGCTGACCAGGGAGTTCCTCCAATCGTGGGATTTTACTCTTTTTTGAAACAGTTTCTTTCTTCTGTTGTAGAGTTTGTTTATGGCAGAAGACCACCAGATTGGCTTCCTTTTTTTGGAGGATAGCATCTTGGTTCTGTTAGGGATAGCATGATCCATGCACTCATGTAAGTGCTTATAAAGTGCATTTGTGTAGGATTCAGCAGTCTTACCTCTACTGTTCATCTGCATGGGTGTCGTGAAGTTTGCCACTTCTGTCTTAAGAATTATGAAGTTGGCTTTGGAGAAATATTTTACAGTTGTTTTCCTAATGGGGGGTGGGAGCATGATGTGGATGTCTAGGGTGATTAGCTTGTGGTCAGATCTGACCAACGAGGAGCTGACCTCTGGTGTGGAACACCGGTCACCCATGTTGGTGATGACCAGGTCTAGGATATTGCTGCCCCTGGTGGGGGTGGAGATAAGTTGATCCAAGGCATTGGAATTGATGATTTCTAGAAAATGTTGAGCAAAAGAGTTTGTACATGAGTAGTTTTCCCAGTTAATGGTTGGGTAGTTGAAATCACCCACTATTAGAGTGTTGGGTTGTACCTTAATATTTTCCAGAGTATCAAGAAAAGAGGAGTGGGAATCCTGGGGCATGGTGGGGGGTCTGTAGCAAGCTACAACCTGGATTGCGGTTTTGCCCAGAGTTAGTTGAACTTGGAAAATCTCAGATGCATTATGCTGAGCAACTAGCTTGGAGGTGTGGATATCCTTAATGAATATGGACACGCCTCCACCTTTAGTGTTTTGGTCCAGGTTTAGTGGTCGAAAGATGTGGTATGAATTACAGCCTGGTAATGCAGGGGTGTTCTCTGGAGCTTTGAACCAGGTCTCTGTCACTGCACAGATGTCAATGTTCTCCATTTTAAGGAGTGACTCGAGTGAGTGCATTTTGAGGTTTAGACCTCTAGCATTGAGCAGCATTACCTTCAGAATTTGCTTGCTTGTACCTGTTATGGTGGTGAATTTGTCAGTTGAACCTTTCCTAAAAAAAGGAACTATAGGGGTGGCAAGACCCTTTGCCAGTATCCAGAATCCCAAGGGCGACAGGTGCAGGTAATCTCTGGCAAAGCAGTGTGGTCTGTTGATCATGTTTTCCCAGGCAGACTGATACTGAATTCCCTTAGAATGACACCAGAAGCTTAGCCAATTGTTAAAGTCAATCATTTTGTCCTTGTACTGTGGTATCATTCTGGGTGATGGCAGGATGCTACTCAGGGCTAGGATCATACCTGCCTGGGCTACAAGATTGGAGAGCTCCTCCATGCCTTTTTTCATGTAGTCCAGGGAGGTACTTCTCAGGTTATTCACACCAACATGGACAATGACAGAGTCATATTTGTACTTGTTGTGGAGTGACCTGAGTGCGTGCGTTATATGGCGGATCCTGGCACCTGACAGGCAGCTGATAGTAACTTTTTCCTTGTTTAGCCTGGTGAGTGGAACATCAGTGTGCCTGACTATAGAGTCACTTATGACTAGAATGTTGGGTACGTTATGCCTTATGGGCTGTAGTTGAAGGGCACACTGAGTATGTGGGCTATGTGCCATTTGGGTTGTGTTGGGGGGTAGAGGTTGCTTGCATTTCTGCTTTGGAGGTCTCTGTTGTTTGGGCAGGTTATTACTGAGAGCCTCTGCGAATATAGGTGTGTGTTCTGTGCTTCTGTGTGTGTTTTCTTGGTGTAGGTTTTGAGGGATTATGTGATGAGTGTGGTGTGGTGCAAGTGTTTACCTTCTCCTCTTGACTGTCTAGTCCAGTCTTCAGTGAAGAGAGCTTTGCTTCCAGTTTGGCTATATAAGTGCATCTCTCACAGGTCGTAGTGTTGGGTGATAGGAGGAGAGGGTCATCTGTGTACATGAGGCAATTGCTGGATTGTCCCAAGATGCCCAGATTCATCAGGTAGGCAGGAGAAAACACCGGGAGCTGACCTTTAGACATGCCTGAATAGGTGCTTATTTATTAAGTACTAAAAACTGTTTTCCTCTAGACAAGTGGGGAAAGTTGAGTGCTGTAGTAATGTGTAACTTATTTAGTGCTTACAATGAGTTCTGAACAAGTGCTGAGCTCAAAGAAACAGATTTAAGTGCTAAAACATAAAAGCTGGCTAGTTGCAAGAAAATTTGAAGAACAGACTTTATAGCGCCAGGAATAGTTTAACCCTAGTTAAGTGGGGGGGGGCTCAGGAGCTCACAAACAGTCCTGGACACAGCAAATCCGTATCTGGACAAGACCTGCCACAGGAAAGGGGGGAAGCAAGCTTAGAATTTTTTTTTTCAGTAAAAGTGGAAATGGAGAAAGCTGGAACAGAAGTTAATTCAACGTTAAGAATCTGAGTGGGTTGGCCTACACAAATGTTCTTTATTAGATTGAATGAACTAATGACACTAGACTGAGAGGAGTGTCACAGATCAAATATACAGTATGGTCGGGCAACTGCAAAGCCACCAAGTATAAGAACACTACAACATTAGGGAGGGTGGGTGAGAAAAATTACAGTTCCTAGCTGTAGCCACTAAATGAAAGTTTTAAACAGATCAAGGAGCAAAAGCAGACTCTAGAGAATGCTTTTAACTGTAAACAGACAATTATAGTAATGCACACTATTACAGTTCCCAGCAGAAATCTCAAAAAAATCAAAAATGCACAGAAAAGCTCGGGTAGAGCACTCACAAACAGAAAATACAACTCTCAGTATGAAAAAGCAGTTTACAGTTAAGTAATTCAGTAAGCATGCAATTTATAGTAATGAAACAGTATTTAGCAATGAAAAATACAGTTAAAACAGTATAAAACAGTACATAAATGTAGTGAAACAATAAAAAAGATTTATAACAGTGCAAAATGTAGTAGATCGACTGTATAGCACAATTATAAGCATTTCAGGAGTGCAGTTCAGTGAAATATGTCTAAGAAATAACTTATCCTGCTCTTGGGATCTAAGAAATTTCCACTTAGTTTCAGTAATGCAATGCAATCCACAGCCTGAGCAATACAAGCACAACTTTTTCTAGACACACGGATTATACCAGTAAGAATGGAAGAATTTGAAGATCAAATTACTACTTAGCCCCTGCTATTACCCAATCACTCGTACTACAGAAGGTCAGGAGGCCTTGTTACTCTCAATAATAATGAAGACAATCAGCAGAAAATGGCTGCCAGAAACACAGGAAACTCAAGCAAAACTACCAGCCTAGACAACAGGCCTCTATCAAGATTATGCCACCTCAGCAGAACATAGAAACCTCACTTTAAAAGCTTAGAAAGAACACCCACAGAGGGAAAATACAAGTCTCAGTATGAAAAAGCAGTTTACAATTTAGTAATTAAATAAAAATGCAATTATAGTAATGTACACTATTACAGTTCCTAGATGTAGCCACTAAATGAAAGTTTTAAACAGGTCAAGGAGCAAAAGCAGACTCTAGAGAATGTTTTTAACTGTAAACAGACAATTATAGTAATGCACACTATTACAGTTCCTAGCTGTAGAACACAGAAACCTCAAAAAAATCAAAAATGCACAGAAAAGCTCGGACAGAGCACTGACAAACAAAAAATGCAACTCTCAGTTTGCTGCATATCAGTTTAGACTGTGCAACTGTTTCTTAGACATAATGAATTCAGTCCTTATTTGTGTTCTGACCCTTGTCTCCTTTTTGTCTGTTCTGTTCCTTCACTTGTTGCTGTACTTGAACAATACTAGTATAAAGCTGAATATATATTACTGCTTGTGACCTTTGGAGCATGTAGTGAAATCCTTTGTCTAGAGAGGCCTAGCTGTTTCTTCATGGGAGGGATAATTCAGTCTGGTGTGATCTGGCTAGAGGCATAACTGCAAGGCTGTTTTTTTTTTTATCTGCATGTCCTCCCCGCGGTCGAGTGACATTTAAAGACACCTGCATGTAGGTGCGTGTGTGAATGGGTGTGCCTTCTTTGAAGGTTGGGCGTCGGACTGGCACCTCAGTACCATAAAAATCCACTGCCAATCATTAGCAGACTGGAGTTCCTCTGTGGCGACCCCTAAATAGGAAAAGCCGAAAGACATTAGCTGGCTTCTGTTTCTCTTCCTTAATTAGCCAGTGTTTAAACCAGTTTATACTTGTTTGTGCAAAACTGTAGTGAGTGAGACCTTCTGCAATTGCTCTCCTGTGAGATTGGAAAAGATAAATGTTTATTTTCAACTTTTTTCTGCACTTCTGATTTACTAAACATTTGTGGCATATCTCTTTAAACTGTGCAACTGTTTCTTAGACTTAGTGAATTCAGTCCTTATCTGTGTTCTGATCCTTGTCTCCTTTTTGTTTGCCTGTTCTATTCCTTCACTTGTTGCTGTACTTGAAAAATACTAGCATAGAGCTGAAAATATAGTACTGCTTGTGACCCTTGGAGCATATAGTGAAATCCTTTGTCTAGAGATGCCTAGCTGTTTCTTTGTGGGAGGGAGAATTCAGTCTGGTCTGCTCTGGCCAGAGCCATTACTGCAAAACTGTTTTTTTTTGACTGGATAATTTGGCTGGTTTCTGTTTCTCGGCCTTAAATAGCCAGTTTTAAACCAGTTTATACTGGTTTGGTCAAAGTTACAGTGAGAGAGGCCTTCTGCCATTGCTCTGTTTTGAGATTGGAAAAGATAATTGTTTATTTTCAACTGTTTTCTGCATTTCTAATTTACTGAACATTTGCTGCATATCTGTTTAAACTGTGCAACTGTTTCTTAGACTTAGTAAATTCAATCCTTATACCCACCCAGGTGCTGTTTTGGTCTTACAACTTGGTGGCTTTGAGTTGCCCACCTGTAGTATACATTTAATATTGGACACTCCTCCCAGTCCCATTACATCAGCTCATTCTACTGTGTAGTGAGATAAGTTGTGAAGGCCCACCCCTTTAGCTTTTCAAACTTGAATTATCTTCTGTCTGCTCACTTTCTACTAAAAAAAGAAACTGTGCCTCTTCTCTTCCTACTTCATTTTGCTGCCTGTGCTTAGAAGTTCAACTGTATTTAGTTTGCCAGATTTATTACTGCTTGTTAGTAGCCTTATTAAATTGATGACAGTATTCTACTGAATTGCTGCTTTATTTGAGCTGTCTTTTACTATCGTGATTGTGAGCTACTGTTTTAAAGCAATTTACTGATTAACTATATATCATTGCTCTCTGCTGCATTTCATTACTATTTAACTGCATTTTACTGCATTTTGTTACTGTTTTAACTGTATTTTTTCATACTGAGAGTTCTGTTATTTTGTCTGTAAGTAGTTAATGTGTGCTTCTTTGTGACTTTTTTTTTACTGTGTTCTTAACATTAAATTGAGTAGCATAGTCTAGATACAGGTTTGCTGCATCCAGAGCTTCAGCTGCATGGTTTTTAACCATTTTTGAGGTATTCCAGCTGCAAATATTCCCTTAGTAGCACTTGTGTGATCACCTAGTAGTACTACTCTTAGACCTCCCACCCTTTACCCTCTCAACTCTCTTTGGCCTCTCTCCCTCAGTTTCTGACAAATATGGATGGACAGTTTCCTACATTTTCTTCTGCTAGTCTGGTTGATATGGGAATCCTGAGACAGTGTAGCAACTGCCTCATGTACACGGGCAACCCTCTACTACTACAACCTAGGGACACAATTTGTGAGAGATGCAATTTACATCAAGCACCTAGAGTTATTGCTCTCTCCCCCACAAGCCAATATATCTGGCACTGAGAAGGTTGTCAACAGAAACACCAGACCTCAAACACCACCGACACCTACACAACACACCCCCACATATGCGGAGATCCTCAACAAAACATACCCAAACAAAAGAGACCTCCGAGACAAAAAAACATTCAAACTCCATTGCTCACCACACCACACCCCACACACCACACATAGTCCATACACCTTTGTCTCACAGCCACTAAGGCCTAAACATAAACCTAACATAGCCATAGAAGACTCCATTGTGAGACACACAGATGTGCCCTTCACCAGGCTGGATAAGGAGAAAGTCATGGTTAGTTATTTGTTGGGTGCCAGAATCTACTATATCACCCATGCACTCAAGTCTCTCAACAATTACTGTTATGACTCTGTCATAGTCCATGTTGGCGTGAATGACTTGAGATGTACCTCCCTGGACTATACGAAGAGAGACATAATCAAGCTTGCTGAATATGTGTCCCAGGCAGATATGTTCCTGGCCTTAAGCAGCATTCTAACATCACCCAGAATGATGCCTCAGTACAAACAGAAAATGATTTACTTTAACAATTGGCTTAGTTATTGGTTTCATTCCAAGGGGATCTAGTGCATGACAGCCTGGGATGACATGATTGACAAACCATGATGCTTTGCCACAGGTGGCCTGCATCTGTCTCCCTTAGGCTTCAGGCTAGCTGCTAAAGTTCTTGCCTCCCCAATAGTGCCTTTTTTAGGTAATGCCAGGAAGTCAAAACTACCAACATGAAAATTTCATCAAAATGTAAATTAAAGGTCATGCTGCTAAATGCTAGGGGTCTAAACATGAAACTGCACTCATTGCAAGCATTCTAAACCCTGGAAGATGCTGACATTTGTACAGTCACAGAAACCTGGTTCAAAGCTGCAAAGAGCACCCCAGCCATTCCAGGTTACTTATCCTGTCATACATTCAGACCCCAAACCATGGGCAGCAAAGCAAAAGGAGGTGGAGTTGCAGTATATATAAAAGACATACACACATCCAGGCTGGTTAAACAGTATGATACACAGGAAACACTCCAGGTGCAGTTAACAATTGACAAGACCCCTATTTAAACCATAGCTAGCTATCGGCCTCCAACTTTGACTCAAGATGCCCACTCCACCTCTGTGGACGTCAAGATTCAACCCCTTACCCTGATTCTAGGTGAATTTAACTATCCAATCATAGACTGGAAGAAATACTCATTCCGAAACACAAATGTCCCAGAGATTCTTTGATTTTGTCAATGCAAATGCCTTGGACCAGTTGTCTGACACCCCCACAAGGGGTGAACATATCTTGGACTTAATATTAATCAGCATGACTAACCACTACAGCATTCCTACAGTGTCATCATCCCTAGTAAGATCCGACCACAAAACCATCACTTTCGAAGTCACCATCTCCCCTGATCCCCCCTCTGAGGGAAGGTATAAACAGCTTCAAAGCCCCCTCCCCCTCCATAGGAACTGGCACATATGTCCAAACCTACACTAAAGTGCTATACGAGCATTTATATAGCTGCATGGAATAAGGAATACCCAAGTGGACAAAATCCTCCTCCTCAAGGAAGAGTAAACCTGTCTGGTGGACATCTGCAATAAATAAACTCTATAATAAAAGAAAAAAAAAATTGCTGTCCAGGGCCAAGAAGGAGCAGGTGCCTAATTGGAAGCAATCTCTCCTTAACCTGAACAAGCAAATAAGAGCACTAGTAAAATCCTCCAAAGCAAATGTCGAGTCCAAACTAGCCACCTCTACTAAAGACAATCATAAGGCTTTCTTCACATATGTCCTCAGTCTTAAGGGAAGCACCCAGATCTGCACAGAAATGATCATCAAAGACACAACATACACAAACACTGTACATATAGCCAACCTGCTCTCAGACAGGTTAGTGAAAACTTCACCCCTTTGCCCCCCATCAGTAAAAAAGGACATCTCCAGTACCTGCTCCTGTCCCCTTATCTCTAGGGCGCAAGTCATCAGTGCCTTCTCAAAGACAAAAAATAGAGCCCCCATGGGACCTTAGAACATCCAGGCTGTATCCTGGGATTCCAAAGACATGCATCTGGACCATTTCTCCCCGGGCCTCTGCTGAAAACAGGCTCTGTGGAACCTAGTCGGACTTTCCCGGTCAACAAATGATAAATATCTAAATAAATAAATAAATAAATAAAAATAAATCCTACATGAACTCAGGCAGGACCTTGCAGCACCATTAGGCATGCTATTCAACCAAAGCCTGAGTACCGGCTTCATCCCAGCCGAGTGGAGGACAGCCATTGTCATTCCTTTATACAAAGGTGGAGCATCCACTGATCCAGGAAATTATAGACCTATCAGCCTAACTAGCCTAATCTGCAAGGCCATGGAGAGGATTATCATGGACCTCATTAACAAGACACTCGATCCCACACAGTTTGGTTTCATCAAAGGGAGGTCATGCCTGTTAAATTTGGTCGACCTCTTTGAGACTGTAACCAAGGCCATGGACGAGGGGAAGATGTTGCGTACCACCTACCTTGACCTGGCCAAAGCCTTCAACACTATTCCCCACTCAGATATAATAGATAAGCTCTCTCAACTAGGCATCAATCCATATGTTACCAGATGGTTAGCAAACTGGCTCACTGATAGAACCCACCTAGTCAAAATAGGGGAAGCCACCTCAAGCAGTAGACCCCTAATGGGCGGTGTACCCTAGGGAATGGTCTTGGGGCCTCTGCTGTTTGGGATATACTTTTCTGATGTCCAGGCCAAAACCAGTGAGCTATGGCTGACCAAGTTTGCAGATGACTGCAAGCTGGGCACTGTCATCAGTTCCCCTAGTGATGTGGATATCCTCCAAGAGGGTCTAACAAACAAATGACTGATGCCAGAAACATGGCCTTAAACTGAATGCCAAAAATGCATCATCATCCCCTTTGGGGAGAGTGATGTCCCGAGAAATTATCACATTGATAATAAGGTCCTAAGCATGCAATCAGTCGTGAGGGACTTGGGCACCCAGGTTGATAGCAAACTGACTTTTGACCACCATATTGCCTCCATTGTATGGAAGGCTTTCTACATGGCCCAACTTATTAGTAAGGGTATCTCATCCAGGGACAAGGTGGTCATAACATCCCTGTATTCTTCCCTTATAAGACCCATTATTGAATACAATTCCCCTTTTGCAATGTATCTCACAAAGCACATGCAGCAGCTGGAGAGAAAACAGAGGTTCCTCACCAGGAGAATCCAGGGCCTCAAACATCTACCCTACACAGATAGGCTAAAGGCCATGTCCCTATACTCAGTTTCCTACAGAATCCTCAGAGGTGAGCCCGGCCTGACATACAAAGCAAACTCAGACCCCTCCTTGATGGGACTGCTGCATATCTGCAAGGCAAGCTCCACTGAAGTAACCTATACATGCAACCTCAACCTGGTGTGTGACCTCAAAAGGACTTGTTGACAGGACAGATTTGTGCCCAGAGACTCCCCCTTTTGTGGAATAGATTCCCTCTCCACATCAAGCAAAGTACCTCATTAACCCTTTTTAAGCATAACTTGGATAACTGGATGGGGAACAGAAAATGCACCCCTGGGATTCCACCTGTGTCCCTGCTGGAAAGTGACATAGGTTGCTGACTTTTTGGAATATGGGTTAGATTCCTGGCTAGGCTTGTAAGGGCCACAGGACCAATAGCCTAGTAACTTTCTATGATCCTATGATCCTATGTACTCTTTCAAAGCAACACCCACATCAATACATACAGCCATATATCTCATAGACATCTACATCTGAGCTCATAAGGCCAGCCAGCACACAATCCAACATTCTGGTTATTGGAGACTCCATTGTGAGACACACTGATGTCCCTCTCATTTAGCTAAGTAAGGAGAAAGTCACAATCAGTTACTTATCAGGGGTCAGGATATGACACATTACATATGTTCACTCAGATCATTGGACTACAACTACCAATATGACTTAGTCATAGTTCATATGGGTGTAAATTACCTGAGATGTACCTTCTTAGACTATATGAAGAGAAACACCATAGAGTTCTCTAGCATTGAGCAGCATTTTACCTTTTCCAAGGATAATGCCTCAATTTGAACAGAAGATGACAGACTTTAATAATTAGCTTAATGTCATTCTAACGGGTGCAATATTTGCCAGCATGGAAGGAGATGCTCAACAGTCTATGCCAGCTTTGCCAAGGATGGTCTAAATCTCTCCACTCTAGGCTTTCAAATATTAGCTAAACCATTGTCGTCCATCATAGTGTCTTCTTAAGCAATGCCAAAATAAAAGTACTTCCAATGTTGTAAATCAAAGTCAAGAAAATTTAAAGGTGTTACTGCTCAATGCTAGGAGTCTAAACAAGAAATTCCACTCCCTACAAACTCTCCTCACCCTAGAGAATACAGTCAGCTGTGCAGGCACTGAGACATGGGTTAAAGCAGCAGGAAGCACACAGGCAAGTGTAAGGCTATAATGCCTTCAATGCATATAGACCAGCTACTACAGAGACAGGGACTAAAGGGGAAGTGTCTTGATTTACATCAGAAATAAATATACCTCAAGGCTGGTCAAAAAGGACAATGTACTTGAGCTCCTGCATGTTCAAATCATCATTGGAAAAATCCCATACCACTTCCTTGCAAGCTATAGGTGCCCCTGTATGACCCAGGAAACCCATAAAATGCACTTAGGGTTATTGGAAACATTTACCATCCAACCCAATACCATATTCATGGGCAACTTTAATTACCTCAGTATTAACTGGGAATCATATACAGCAGCAAACATGCAGGCACATAGATTCCAGGATTTTATAAATACATACTTCCTGGACCAGCTTGTCAATACACTGACAAGGGGCACACACATACTGGATCTAGTCCTCACTTTTATTGGAGAGCGCTGCACACATCCCCCTAATATAATGTCCACTCTGTTAAGGTCAGACCACAAAATGGTCTCATTTGCAGTAAAAATAAAACCTGGCAAAATTTCAAGCCCCCATAAGCTCTAAGAACACTGCTGCCTATATGGAATTTGTTCACAGAAGCCCTATACAAGCATGTTGATAGCTGCACAGAGGCAGCTGTAGCCACCAGGAATAATTACAAAACTAACTCAAAAAAAACAAGCCACCCTGGTGGAATTACATCAATAGGCTGTATAACAGAAGGAAGAAAATCTTAGCAAAATTTAAGAGGTGTAGAATTCAGCAGGATAAAAGCACTCTCATCAAAGTAAACAAATAAATAACTCAGAGGACAAATAAAGGCTACCATTGCCAAATCTGAGGTAAATTTGGCCTCCCAGGCCAAGGACCATCACAAGACAATGTTGAGTTATGTCTGCATTTTCAAAAGCAATGCAGTTATATGGAGATCTCATTGTTAATGTGCCACATATATTGAGCTAGAAGATATAGCAAATCTGATGGCAAATAAATTTACTCCAACTTTACCCTTCTCTCCCTCCTCTACCTCCCTCAGGAATAACATCAATTATTACTCACTCTACTATCACTAGGTAACAGGCCCTCAATCCTCTGTCTAAAGCCAAGAAAACTGCATCACTGGGCCCAAACAATATCCCAGGATGCCTTCTAAATGGCACAAAACATAACCCATTACTTCCTCTGGAATTGCTATTTAACCATAGCCTCCAAACAAGCTTCATGCCTCACAAATGGTAACAGCAACAGTCATCCATCTACACAAAGGTGGGCCATCTACAAACACTAGAAACCTGAAAGCCATAACTCCTACAAGTTGCATATGCAAAGCCATGGAAATGATCAATAATAGTTTAGGAAATCTCCAGAGACTGGATCCAACCCAGTTTTGTTTGGTCAAGACCAGGTCATGCCTACTCGACATTGTGGACTTATTTGAGAAGGTCACCAAAGTAGTGCATATGGGCAAAATGGTTCACACTGTCTATCTTGACCTGGCCAAGGCATTTGACATCATACTCCACTTGAACATTGTAGATAAAATCAAAAGGTTAAGTATAAACTTTTTCATAACCTCACAAGCAGGACCCAGGAAGTTAAAATATGAGAGTCCACCTCTAGAAAGAGGTCATTCACAAGTGGAGTCCCCCACTCAATCCTGGAACTGCTCCTTTTTGTCATTTACTTCTCTGAAGTCAAGGCTAATGTCAAGAGCCTCTGGCTGGCCAAATGTGCAGATGATTGCAAATCAGGAGCTGTCATACCACCACAAATGTTCTCCAGAAAGGATTGACACAGACAAAAAGCCAGAGTCAGAGTCATTGACTAAAACTAAATAGATGACCAACTTAAATTTGACATTCATGTCTTCCAGTCCATTAAGAAAACCCATAGGCCTACTATATAGAAAAAAAGTTCCTATCACATGAATCCAGACAGACATCTCCTTCCAATTCTCTTCTGTGGTGCACAGATCTTAACTAACCTGCAATCCAAACTTCTCACTAAACTTGAAACTACTTCTAACAAGGCTGCCAGGTTTGCTTCTATCCTTTGACTCATATCTCATCATTGTCTTGCTTTCAAGACACTCAGCTGGTTAGAATTTTCTAATCACCTGCTACTTTCTCAACTTACTGTTATTCACTCTGTACTGCATAATCTCTTCTCTTGTCCTAGCATCTCATCTATTGTCTCCATCTATATACCACCAAGGACTCTCAGGAGTTTTGATTGATTTTATCTCAATATTTACAAACCCAAAAGCTCTACAGGACAGAAACTGTATAGCTACCTACCTGCCCTATCCTGGAACAAGTTCCCCTTGTCCATAAGAAAAATTAACCAGACTCATGAATTCAAGAATGCTTTAAAACATCACCTAAGTAACTCATAGATATGTCCCTGTAAAAATACACCCTAAAAGCAAACCTTTCTCCTCTTCCCTTCTCTTCCCTCCTACCTCAGTTCTCCCACTTATCTTTCTTATCCTCCTTCCTCCTTTCTCTTGTAGCCTCTTTTCACACTTTTGCTCCTCTGTCCTCTCTACCCTTACTTTCTTCTCACCATACTTTTCCACCTCCATACTGACCAGTTTTATATATCTACTCTATATCTCTTTTAAACTTACTCTCTTCTTTTTAAGTATACAATTCTAACAGCCTACCCCTGTCTTACCTTTTCTTATATATACATAAAAGTATGCAGACCTTCTTATAGAATTGAGATTTTGAAGAGAACTATATTATGTTGAAAACATGCTGCTACTCTTCCAAAGAAAGTACATGAAAGGTGAACTAAGCTGTTTTAAAACTGTATTAAATTAAAAAAGTTCATTTTTTGTAGCATTTAATATAAATGTACAAGTACAACTGTAGATTTACTTTCCTTTTCTTTATCTCTTTTTTCTCTAACCCTAATGTCCATTAAGCATCATCAAGAGCCCTACATCCCATGTGTTACTCTCAGAGCTAGAGCTAAACACTGGAGCCATGCTAACATCCAGGGGATTTCTATTTCTAGTCTCCAACTAATGGTGTAGGGGGTTCAGAGTGCAATGTGCATCAGTGAGCATGTGTTTTTCACTTCTGCAAGTAACATAACCATCAGAACTGCCCCCATTGAAGCCAGAACTCCTGTGTGATCTCTAGCCCCCAGCAGGGACTCTACTACAGACTCAAACACCCATGACATGGCTGTCCAAACCTTCCTTCCAAGGAGATGTGAGCCAGCAGAGCTATGTCCTTCCTCTCTTCTACCTTGTAACTTCACCAGGAATTCCAGCTGCTAACTGAGCTTAGGAAACCTTATTTGTAGTCAGGCTTTTATCCTTCTACACCAGCTCAGATGGTCCCTAATGTGCATTAACTACTGTGGAAATATAGTACAGTTTTAAAATAATCAAATTTCTATTTACTGGCCAGTCTCCACAGTGCAAGCCTATTCATAGGTTCATAGGTGTGTACTAGGCTAATGGCCCTGGAGCCTTTACAAGCCTAGTCCATAGGATTACCCTGGCAACGTGCCACCTGACCTTGGTTTCCAGTGCCTCTGTTGAGTAGAGCCACTGGAGTGATCCCCAGGGTGAATTTTCTATTTCCCATCCACTCATTAAGATTCCTCTTGAAGAGGGCCAGTGAGGTGCTCTGTTTGACATGTATGGGAAGTCTGTTCCATAGCATGGGCAGTCTCTGGGTTATGAAACTGTCCCTCCAGCATGTTATGTTGATTGTGGTAATGAGGTTGAGGTCTCTGGAGCATGTGGTGCAGAGGGACTGGGATTTATTTAGATGTAGCATTTCTAACAGAGCTGGGTCAGACATGGCTTTATAAGTCAAGCAGAGATCGCCTCTAAGTAGGTGATATGAGACAGAGAATATTTGGAGTTTTTTGAGTCTGTCCATATAGGACAAGTGTTTGAGGCCTAGGATCCTCTTTATTAGGTACTTTTGTGGCCTATTACTCTATGGAAACTGCTCTACTGGACCACATGATGATGATTTATTTGCAGAGACTGTCACCTCACTCAGAAATATACAAATATGCAAACATGGGGCACTCTAACACTCAAACTGGACCACACAGGAAATCCTGATTGGAGACATATTAACTCTCAGTCCCACTGTTTGAAGACATATAAAACGTGGGACTGAGAGTTAATAAAAACGTATTGCAGAAGTTTAAGGAGTTACTGCTTTGCCTGCTGGATGACATTATCTGTAAGAATGCTGAAATTCTATACATTACATAAAAGCCAACGATAAGGGCACATAAGCAGCAAGAAACTGATTCTAAGTCAAATGTTAGATTTTTTTTGTAAAATTATCTGTTCAAATGTCTTATTCTCAATGGCTTGCACACATTCTAATCTATTTGCACATCTATTTAAAAATCAAACACTTTAACTCATTGATTTCAAGAAAATAATTTGATTAACTTTGAATATATGTGTTTGATACTTAAGGGGTTGTCTGTTTTACTGTGATTTAGAACTGTGTTTGTGTCTTCCCTGTGAATTGTGTCGGCACTGAGCTAATTGTTACCATTTGAATATTTAAAGATTGCCTTATAATAAGGATAGCAGTGAGGTGTCTTGTTTTATTAGCTTTGAATAACTGGTGACAGAAATACAGTGAATTCGGGAAGGTAGGTCTGTTGTGCTGGATATTTACCTCTTCCTCCTCCACAATTCTGGAAAATGCTGTGTGTGTGTGTGTGTGTGTGTGTGTGTGTGTGTGTGTGTGTGTGTGTGTGTGTGTGTGTGTGCGCACTCACAAAGTCACTTTGGTCAAGTTTAATTACTGTTGGTAAGACTGCGGTGGAAGGCATTGGGCTCAGAATGAGATTGGTGAAATCTTGGGGAGCCAGTGATCACAACTTTGATTGGCAGCTATACAGTGAAAAGCTTATTTGGATATGGCAAGTGTCAGTTATTACCTTAAGTAGCAGTGCACATTTAGTCTTAGGATCATAGAATCATAGGGTCAGAGGAAGTTAATAGGCTATTGGTTTTGAGGCCCGTATAAGCCTAGCCAAGAGTTTAGCCCATGCTTAGACAAGTCAGCCTCTGTCCAGCAGGGACACAGGTGGAATGCCAGGGGTGTATTTTTTGTTTCCCATCCAATTATCAAGGGTGTGCTTAAAAAGAGATAATAAGGTACTCTACTTGACATGGAGAGGGAGTCTATTCCACAGATGGGGGAGTCTCTGGGACACAGATCTGTCCCACCAACAAGTCCTACTGATGTCACAGACCAGGTTGAGGTCACACATGTGGGTTACTCGAGTAGAGCTTGACTTGAGGATATGCAGCACTCCCATCAAGGCGGGGTCTGAGATTGCTTTGTATGCCAGACAGTGGTCACTTCTGAGGAGTCTGCATGAAACTGAATAGAGGGACAGGTTTTTAGCCTATCTGTGCAGGGTAGATGTCTGAGTCCCTGGATTCTCCTGGTGAGGAACCTCTGTGGTCTCTCCAGCTGCTGTGTGTGCTTTGCGAGGTACACGCCGAAGGGGGCATTGTACTCAATAATTGGCCTTATAAGGAAATAATACAGGGATGTTATGGCATCCTTGTCCCTCGATGAGATACCCTTACTTATGAGGTGGGCCATGTAGAAAGTTTTCCATACAATGGAAGCAACATGGTGGTCAAAAATCAGGTTGCTATCTGGGTGCCCAAATCCCTCATGACTGATTGTGTGCTTAGAACATTATTATTAATGTGATAATATGTGGGAACATCACTCTCCTCAAAGGGGATGATGATGCATTTTTTGGCATTCAGCTTGAGGCCATGTTTCTGGTGCCAGTAATTTTTTGGGTAAGACCCACTTGGAGGATGTCCACATTACTTGGGGAATTGATGACTGTGCCCAGCTTGCAGTCATCTGCAAACTTGGTCAGCTATAGCCCACCGGTTTTGAACTGCACCTCATTGAAGTATATACTGAATAACAGAGGCCCCAGGACTGATTGCTGGGATACTCCACTTGAGGTGGGTTCTCCTATTTTAATTAGGTGGGTTCTATCAGTAAGCCAGTTTGCTACCCATCTAGTAACATATGGATTGATGGCTAGTTGAAAGAATGTATCTATTGGGGAATAGTGTCAAAGGCTTTGGCCAGGTCAAGGTAGGAGGTGTGCAACATCTTCCCATCATCCATGGCTTTGGTGACTGTCTCAAATAGACATGACCTCCCCTTGACAAAGTCAAACTGTGTGAGGTTGAGTGTTTGGTGGTTGCTAATGTCCCTGTTAATGAGGTCCATGATAATCCATTCCATAGCCTTCCAGATCAGGCTAGTTATGCTGATGGGTATATAATTTCCCACATCGGTGGATGCTCCACCCTTGTGTAAAGGGATGACAGTGGCTGTCCTCCACTCAGCTGAGTCAAAGCCAGTACTTAGGCTTTGGTTAAATAGGGTGCCTAATAGTGCTGCACATTCCTGCCTGAATTCATGTACAATGCAGCCTGGGGTGTTATTGGGTCCCATGGAGGCTGTATTTTTTGCCTTTGAGTGGGCAGTGATGACCTGTTCTCTAGAGATAAGGGGAGGGGGCAGGCACTGGGATGTCCTGATTTACTGATGGGAGGGACAAAGGGATGAAGTTTTCACTGAATCTGTCAGCTAGTAGGTTGGCTATATCAACAGCATTTTTGTATGTGGTGTCCTTGACCACCAGTTCTGAACAGATCTGGGTGCTTCCTTTGAGACTGCGAACATATGTGAAGAAGGCCTTATGATAGTCTCTAGTAGATGTAGCCAATTTGGACTCAAAACTGGCTTTAGAGGATTTCACTAGTGCTCTTATTTGCTTGTTCAGGCTAAGGATAGATTGCTTCCAATTGGGCACCTGCTGCTTCTTGGCCCTAGACACCAATTTTTTTTTTCATTTTGTTATGTAGTTTATTTATTGCAGATGTCCACCAGACAGGTTTATTCTTCCTTGTGGAGGATGATTTTATCCTGTCTTGTATTCCTGATTCCATCAATCTATATAAATGCTTGTATAATACTTTGGTGTAGATTTGGATATTGATGCCAGTTCCTACAGATGGGGAAGGGGCTGTGAAGCTGTTTATACCATTCCTTAGGAGGTTGCAATCAGCTTTGGAGAAGTTTATATGTTTGACCCTAGCTAGAGGAGGGTCATGGGAGATGGCAACTTTGAACATGACCACTTTATGGTCGGATCTTACCAGGGAGGATGATACTGTAGAGGTGCTGCAGTGGTTACTCATGTTGGTTAATACCTAGTCCAAGGTATTATCACCCCTTGTGGGGGTATTGACTAGCTGTTCCAAGGCCTTTGCATTGATTAAATTGAGGAATCTCTGGGCATTTGTGTTCTGGCATGAGTAGTTTTTCCAGTCTATGGTTGGGTAGTTAAAGTCACCCAGGATAATGGTAAAGGGTTGAATCTTGATAGATTCAAAGAGGTCCATATAGGTGGAGTGTGCTCTTGAATCAAATTTGGAGGCTTGTAGCTAGCTATGATCTGGATAGGGGTCTTTTCAACGGTTAACTGCACCTGGAGTTTCTTCTGTGCATCATCCTATTTGACCAGCCTGGAGGTGTGTGTGTCTTTAATATGTATCAAAACTCTACTTTCTTTGGCTTTGCTGCCCACGGTTTGGGGTCTGAATGTATGATAGGATGAGTAAGTAAGTAATGCTAGGGTACTCTCCGTAGCTTTGAACCAGGTTTCTGTGTTTGCACAAATGTCAACATCTTCCAGGGTTAAAAATCTTGCAATTAGTGCAGTTTCATGTTTAGACTCCTAGCGTTTAGCAGCATGACATTTAATTTGCATTTTGTTGAAATTTTTATGTTGGTAGTATTGACCTTATGACTTTTCCTAAAACAGGCACTATGGTGGAGGTAAAGGCCTTTGCTAGAAGCCTGAAGTCCAAGTGAGACAGATGCAGGCCATCTCTAGTAAAGCATCATGGTCTGTCGATCATATCTTTCCAGGCTGTCATGTACTGGATCCCCCCTGGAATGACACCAGAAACTAAGCCAATTGTTAAAGTCAATCATTTTCTGTTTGTATTGAGGCATCATTCTGGGTGACGGTAGAATGCTGCTTAAGGCTAGGGCTGTACCTGCCTAGGGCACATATTCAGTGAGATCAATCAAGCCTCTCTTCATATAGTCCAGTGAGGTACGTCTCAAGTCGTTCACACCAACATGGACTATGACAGAGTCATAACAGTACCTGTTGCTGAGAGACTTGAGTGCATGTGTGATATGGTGGATTCTGGCACCTGGAAAACAACTAACTGTGACTTTGTCCTTATCCAGCCTGGTGAGAGGCACATCTGTGTGTCTCTTTAAGATGAAATACCATTTGTGCATTAATGGATACCGATGATGGTTGGCCCAGAGTATAGAGTTTGCTACCACCACTGGATGGCCAACAGTGTGGAGGTTGCCTACCAGTTTTGATAGGTAAACTCCACACTGTTGGTTAGATCTCACTACAAATATTTACACCAGACATTGGTGGGATATTAAACCCTGTAGCCCTTGTCCATCTCAGAGATCAGGAATAATTATTGGACTTAACTCAGCCAGCAACTTGCTTTGAATATAAATTGCTTAAGAATCTTGCTCTAACTCTGTTCAATGCAGGATACTGAAGAGAAAATTTCCCTTTCAGCAATGTACAGCATAAGTTCATATCCCCATAGTTATATACCAGGCTATCAGTTGAGTCAACTGTTATGAGCCCCGATACAGTAGTTCCTACAATCTATTCCCTCTCTCCCTACGCATCTGAGAAAATATACCAGTGGAAAATTTATATAGCCTTATCCACTCATCTAGATTGAATTTAAAGAGAGTCAGAGCTTCTGTTTTTGATATGGCAAAGAAGTATATTCTGTAAGTAGGTGATCCTTTGGAAATGGTACCTATCCCACCAAAAGGTTCTAAGGGTAATTGTTTTGTACCTGTTTTAAAAACTAATAGAAGGTTTAATAAGATGATCTCATGTCCAGCCTTGTCAGTTAAACAGAAGTTACCAGGTGTAACTGTTTAAGAGATGTCAACATGTCATAGAGTGATATAGGTTTTAGAAGTTCTGGGTAACTTAAAGAGCTCAAAACTGAAATTGTATTATTTAGTATTCAATATGATTTCTTTAATTGGACAACTTTTCCGGATATGCACTTGTTAAGGGGCCAATTATATTCTATTATGGCCCTAATAATGGAAAAGTAGGGAGAGTTAATAATTCTTTGGACCTAAAGGATATGCCTTTAGTAATTAATTGGGCTAGGCAGAAGTATTTCCTAATGAACATTATCCCCATTAGACCCATTAGCCTGATGGGTCTGATATGTAAGGCTATGGAGAGGATCATCATGGACCTAATTAACAAGGATATAGGGAATCTCCAAACTTTAGATCCCACACAATTTGGTTTTGTGAAGGGTAGATCATGCCTGCTCAACCTGGTTGACTTCTTTGAGACAGTCACCAGAGCTGTGGATGAGAGTAAGGCAGTTCATACAGCCTACCTTGATCTGGCCAAGGCCTTTGATACCATTCCTCACTCAGGAAGTATTAATAAACTCAACAAACTAGGCATCAACCCCAATATCACTAGGTGGGTTGTAAATTGGCTCACAGACAGAACCCACAGTGTGAAAGTAGTAGACTTCAAGTCAGACTGCTGACCAGTCACGAGTGGAGTCTCACAGGGTTCAGTCCCGAGTCCTCTCCTGTTTGGCATCTACTTCTCAGAAGTCCAGGACAACATGGAGGGACTCTGGCTGACCAAGTTCATGGATGACTACAAGCTGGGAGCCATTATTAATTCCCCAAGTGATGCAGACATCCTACAGAACAGCCTCACCGAGACCAATGTCTGGTGTCGGAACCATGGCCTTAAGCGTAATGCCAAAAAATGAGTCATCATCCCCTTTGGGAAAAACTCATTTCCCACTAATTACTGCAGCAATGGGAGCCCACTGAACACTGAACATGTTATAAGAGATCTGGGGACACAGGTTGACAGCAACCTCTTCTTCCACCAACTTATTGCCACTGTGGTCAGAAAGTCCTTCTATGTGGCACATTTCATTACCAAGGGTTTTGCATTTATGAAGAAAGAAGTCATCATTTCTCTCTACTCTTCCCTCATTAGAACAATCATTGAGTATAATGCCCCATTTGGCATGTGCCTCACTAGACACCTGCAACAGTTGTAGAGGCCACAAAAGTACCTCACAAAGATGATCCTAGGCATTAAACACATGTCCTACATGGACAGGCTCCAAAAAACTCCAGCTATTCTCTGTCTCATATCGTCTACTAAGAGCCGTGCTCTGCTTGACTTACAAAGCCATGTCTGACCCAGCCCTGTTAGAAATGCTATATCTAAAGAAATCCCAATCTCTCCACACTACATGCTCCAGAGACCTCAACTTCATTACCACAATCAACAGAACATGCTGGAGGGACAGGTTCATAACCCAGAGACTGCCTAAGCTCTGGAATAGACTTCCATACATGTCAAGCAGAGCACCTCACTGGCCCTCTTCAAGAGAAATCTTGATGAGTGGATGGGAAATAGAAAGTTCACCCCAAGGATCATTCCAGTGGCTCTACTTGATAGAGGCACTGGGATCTAACATCAGGTGGCATGATGCCAGGGACCTCTGTGGGCTAGGCTTGTAAAGACTCCAGGGCCATTAGCCAAGTACAAACCTATGAACCTATGAACACTGATTAAAAAAACTGAAGTGAAGAAACCGTGGTGCAACTGACATATAAATAAGTTTATCAATTACCCCGGGATTCACTAATCCTCCATGTAAGACTAAATAAGTCTTACTCAGAAACTGCAGCCTAAGAGGATGATGTCAGTGCACCATGCATATTCATGAGGGTGTGCTGGCACAACTCTAAGGCTAACACGGAGTGTGCACAAGTGCAGGGGGCATGTCAGACTGCCGAGCAGTCCAAAAATCCACACCCCTGCAAGTCCCTAAATCTGCAAATGTCAACTGAAATGAGTGAGTCCGCTCAAATGTGTACATACCCAACACTACACTCCCCCACATTCTAAATCCCTGTACAATTCTAAAATGTAAAACTTTCATTTTTTTTTTTTTATTATTCCCAATATAGCTGCCTGTATTTGCGCGTGTTTATGCGGGTTTGCCCACTGCTTAGCTACAGTTAGCAGTTTAGAGATCGAAGAGGATAATAAGAAACTTATATTCAAATTAAGCCAAATAGCAATAGCATAGTGGGAGAGCTTTCACACAAAGAGGAGGCATTCCCGGTTTGAGTCCCACCACTCCCCTTTCAATTTTCTGTAGGAAACCGTTATAGAAAAATAATTCCTGACATTTATCTTTTAAATTTTAGTAAAAAGCATTGAAATGGCCTATGTAGTAGTGAACGATATTTTATATATATATAAGAAGGTGAATTGGTTATGCATACTGATGAATGCATAACACTCATATTGCTAAAGTAGTTAGGAAGACCTTCTACATTGCCCACCTTATCATGAAGGGATTCACATCTAGATCAAGGGAAGTCATAGTCTCCCTATACTCATCACTCATCAGACCAATGATCGAGTACAATGCCCCATTCGGAATGTATCTGACCCGACACTTGCAGCAGCTGGAGAGGCCACAAAAGTTCCTCACCAAAAGGATAAAGGGACTCAAAAATCTGTCTTATGCTGCCCGACTGAAAGAACTCCAGTTATATTCAGTTGCTTACTGCTTGCTCAGAAGTGACCTATGCCTGACATACAAGGCCATGTCAAACCCAGATTTGATGAACATGCTTCATCTCAAAAAATCTAGATCCCTCAGAGCCACAAGGGCGGGAGACTTAAACCTCGACACGGTTATTAACAGGACGTGCTGGAGGGATAGATTCATCACCCAAAGGCTCCCTATGCTGTGGAACAAAATCCCGGTTTATGTGAGGCAGAGCACCTCGCTGGCCTTGTTCAAGAGGAATCTTGACCAATGGATGGGAGATCGCAGATACACCCCAGGGGTTACCTCAGTGTCACTGCTCGACAGAGGCACAGCAAAATAATGGGCATAGTTTCTCCAAACTAAAGGGGTGGCGTAAGCCACATAACTATGGGCTAGGCTTATAAATGCCCTCGGGCAGATAGCCTAGTATGAACCTATGAACCTATGAACCTATGAACATATCTTAAGCAATGTGAAGCACTGTTAAGCAAAGTTTACCAATATTAAGCACATTTAAGTATAAATGCTCATAGCTTAGCACTGCTTTAACTAGCGCAATGGCTTTGCGCGGAGCTGCGCATCGCGCCAACTAGCACAAACAAAACATGTTTGCGTGTAGCTGCACACCATGCTAACTAGCACAACATCGGGAAACATCGAGCAACGTAGAGCAACGTTGGGCAAAGTTGAGCAAAGTCAGCTAAACACAACCACACCCCCTAGCCAGTCTGGCCAGTAGTAAAATAAAAAGCAATGACAGGCCTCGAACCCGGAATACTGTGCACCATAATCACAATATTGAACCACTAAGCCATAACAGCTTTTGATATTCATGCACTATCAACACACATATACATATTAATGAAAGTTTACCCAGTGCTAAGCAGGTGTGCTTTCAGCTGAGAAATTTCAAAACTAGCCAATCACAAATAAGTGCGGGAAATGAGGCATATTTAAGCTACATAGGCAGGAATACTTGCCATAACTGGTTGTAGCTCCCATCTGCAGGCAGCATGGCTGGTGTTGGAGAGAGCTCTTGCTTCTGAGTGCAACAGTGGGGCATTGAGGAGTCAAAAGTGATGGTTTGGCTCCTCATCCATAATCATGATGCCAGACTCCTGCAGGGCCAGTTCCAGGGCACTGAATACAAGGCGGAAGCCTGGAACTGTCTCACACATGATCTCACCAGTGCCACGGGCATCCCTCGGACTGGTGAGCAGGTCAGACACCACTACTCAGACCTAAAGAGATGCAAGGAGGACCGACTGAACCAGTGGATACAGGAGGCCCGTGGGATGGAAAATGCCCCACTACTGAGTAGGTAGCCATGGAATGAATTATGTAAGAATTGCTATCGTACTCTATATTATGTTGTCGCCTCACAGCAAGAAGTTGTCGCGTTCGATTCTCAGCTAGAGCGTCTTCTGTGTGGAGGCATGCGTGAATGGGTGTGCCTTTGTTGAAGGTTGTGCATCAGGGCTGGTAACTCGGCATGTAAAAATCCACTACCAAACATTAGCGGACTGGAGTTCCGCTGTGGTGACCCCTAACCGGGATAAGCCAAAAGACACAACAAAAAAGTCTATATTATGGAGAGGTATGTCTCAATATCACTTCATTTACTTCACAGCTGCAGGTGTCCGTGCTGCGAATCAGCAAGCCTATGCAGATACGCTGCTAAGGCTGCGCCACCAGGCAGGTTAGTAATTATTCTGCATGTATTGGTATATAAAATAAGTGAGAGAGCCTGAAAAAAAGTGTTGTAGCCCAATAATAAAGGTATAATAAGTCTTGAATAACATCTCTGCATGTACTGTTATGTAAAATAAGTGAAAGAGCCTGAAAAAGAGTGTTGTAACCCATTAATAAAGGTATAATACGTCTTGAATGAGTCTTCTGCATGCACTGATATATCATATAAATGAGAGAGCCTCTAGAAAAGTGTGTAATGTAATTAATAAAGGTATAATTCCTGGAGTGTGTCCGTGTCACTTTCTTCGAAATGTTGTTGTACTCTTGCATTATAGAAATAGTACTGTTGTATTAAGTGCTGTCAACCTACACTTGGGTAGGCCCATAGAAAGTGGATGAAGGGAGTGTCAGTAGCTGTTAAGCATATATACAGTCCTCAACTGTTGGTTCATGGCTGCCATGTATAGGTAAATCTGGCACATGAGTAGCTTGTTATTGTGTTCCCCAGAAATGTCAGTGTACTACTAGAAATGTAGGGGGCTGTTAAAATATAACTGATAATGTCACCTGAACACATCCAGATATGTAGATATAGAAATATAAATAAAATATATAAATACATAGCAGTAACATCTGCATCCTGGACAGTTTGTATGTTAGATACAGGTCAGGTATATAAGGAAGTAGCAAAACCCATTTCACAATTTAACGGACATTACCTAGTGTAATAAGACATGTAGATGATATATACCTGCAGTCAATAGGAATGTAGTGTAAACTATAAGTACATATAAGTTGTTAATGGAGGTATCTTTTTACACCCTACTGTATGTGCATAAACAATGCAATTCCACACCTCAATGGGTATGTCTAATCTCAAAACATTTGTTGGGACATATGTCCTATTGGTTTATAAATATCTGCATTTACTTTGATACATGTGCCCTGTTCAAATACCACAGTCTTGGTGGCCTGTTGCCACCAATCAATCCTGCATGCTGTTGAAATGTCCACTGTTTGTCTATATATGCATGTGTTATGCTTGCTGTTCAACTGTTGGAACTCTGATGTGTTTGGTTAATGGGAATATTACTGCATGCTGTTACAACTAATTTGGAATGCTGTTGGCTGTTACCAACCCATATTGTCATTAAATCCTCCTAAACATAGAACGTATGGGAAGGCCGGTCCCAGCGGACCCACCTGTCCCACCTCAGCTGCGTAGGCACTTGGCACCAGTAGGTCTGGTGCCCAGCCCAGGACCTCCTCCTCCACTGGCCCTGTGTCACCTTCGGGTGGAAGTGCTGCAGGGGATGGGGCTCATCCCCCCTGCAAGCGTGGCCAGAGGAGGGCCACCTATCACCCTCTGAACTGTCCGGGCTATGGTGCGTAGGGAGATCGAGCATTCAGTCGCTGATCCTCTACGCCAGCTTGAGGCATGTGTGGCGCGACTCACGGGTGAGCCTGCCCCTCCTACGCAGCCCCCAGCACAGCAACCCTCTGGGCTGTGAAAGTGCAGTGGTGACTGCCCATGGGTGGAGATCTCAGTTCCACTGTTGCCATCTGTGGGCTCATGGGCTTGCGTTTCCAAGCATCCTTCCCCATCAATGTTGTTCACCCACCACATGTGTCATATTCTGCCCCTGTATGTGTCTTGTTTGTCTTGTCTGTTTACCTCCCCAACCTACCTCCACAAATATACATACTTTCCCTACCCCACATTCCACTCTCACCTGAAAAAAAAAAAGGCAATCTGCACCCAAAAAAAAAATACGCCCCATACATAGCTGCCCATATTGCACACATGTCCGATGGACACATAAACTGAAATTTAATTGGCAGTACAACATACTTCATTGTCCTCACCCCTCTCTCAGGGGTGGAAGGTTTCAAATTTCCCTCCAAATTACTAGCATATGCACAGCTGTTGCTGTTAAAGAAATGGGCAGCTATGGACCTTCCCTACACCCGTCCTGCACATCCCGAGCTGTTTTTCCTACTGTCTTTCCCTCTTTGTGCCCCCTTTTCACCACTTTCCTATCTCTCCATTTTCTTTTCTTTCAAAGAAATGAGCGCAGGGGTTAGCGGGAGTAAGCACTATTAAGCAGCAGTTAGCAGGTTTGCGCGAGTGTGTGCTTAGCTATGTATTGATAAGCTTCATGCAAACCCATGCTAACCCTCTTACAACTGCTTAAAAGTGCCTTAGTCACCCTGCATGTGCGGGCCCTTGTTTTGCTTAGCAGCAAAATAAAACAACACTGTCAGTCTCGAACCCTGAACCTTGGACACATTAGACTGCATGAAGTACCACTAAGCCACAGTAAATATACAGCAGGTTGTTGCTGAAATATATATATCATGCATCAGAATGAGTGAATGTAAAGGAAAGATAGGAATGCCATAACACAAAACCTGTTCTGTGGAACTTTACCAGCAGTTGTTGTGGAATTGCATTACATGACTGTGATAATAGAACCAGCCATTCTAGCAGTAAATAATGTTACAGCAGCACTTTATAACCCCCACACAGTATCATAGCAGGACAATCCCCACCCAAACGTACAAAGTACCTGTGTGTTCAGGGTCCAGCAAGGATGTAGGTAGGCATACTCAGTACTGGGATTGTCCAGTTTTCATGAGCATCCTGTGCTAATGTCAACAATAAAAAAGCACCAACTGTGCAGAAGTGAATACATTAATATTCACAGTATAGCAGTTCACAAACAGTTCATGTGCCAAATAAATATATGCCAATAACTATGTATGTATGGCAGCTAAATGTATAAGTAGAAAAGAAACTACATACTCCCATGTATCTTGTGTTAGCATTTGTAGGGGTGAGCACAATTCTACACTGACAACTGTGTACTGGAAGTGGCAACATTCAGGTCTGAGTACAACATTCAAATCACTGGCTACACCCCTAGCTTCAGATATAAGAAGTATACCAACCTTCTGACTTACACAACGGTGTCCACAGCAAACAAGCATGGGCCCTACTTTGGAAAACTGAAAGGGCTACGCCTACCTGACCTAGCAATTTATAGCATTGGGTTGCTATGACAGTGAGTACTGCAATTACCACACAGCTGGCTGCATGCAATTACCAAATGGTGGCCACCAATTGGTGCAGAGGCCATCACATGCACATGTGCAGATACCTATAAAAGCAGGCTGTACTTGCTGTCCACACATGCAATCATTTCATTGCAGCTATGGAGAGAGAGAGAGAGAGAGACCGAGCGAGCGAGAGAGAGACACACAGACAGACAGACAGACAGACAGACACCGACAGCTACAACAAGAACAACAGCAACAGAAAAAAAAGATATTAAAAAAAATATACTAACAAAAAAAAAAAAAAAAAAATATATATATATATTAAAAAAAAATTATACAAAACACATGGAACTGACAAATACAAACACATACAAAGGAAAGGTATGTAACAGATATGTATTTACTGGCATGTAGTAGATGTTTTTGAAGAGTACTCTACATGCTTTGAATCATCCATATGTGGCAGCAGTACGTATCTATGCACAGATGCTCTCCATAACTGCTGCCATGGAGAAATCAGTGTGTAGCTGTGTGCAGTGGGATATGACTGTGACATATGTAGTTCAGCATTAAATGTCAAGCATCTGATCCATGTTATCTGTGTTTTGTACAGTAGTGTGTACAATGTCTGTTTGGGGGAGTAGCGCATACAGTTATATAAACATGGATGTGACAGAGTAACAAATGCATGATAGTCATATTAACGTGTAGCTTAGCATTGGCAACAGCTGTACCAGGCTAGTATGCTAATCTATCATTTGCAGCTATATATACACCCTCTAATATTACTGTGTGCTCACATGTGATACCTGTTCATGTTGCAGCAAGGCCCAACAGGTCAGCCGTGAGGTCCATGGACTTACAACAGTGTGGACCGTGTGTGTGTATGGCACACACATAAGGAGAGATCAGTCTGTGTCAGATATATTAGCATCTGTACATGTGCATAGAGCAAGGGATGTACTGCAACTGTTTGTGAAGGGTGGACATATATATGTTGGTGAAGGTTGTTATGTGCATATTTCTATATAGGTTGTAGTGTGTGGCAAACAAGACAGCATACAGTGCTGCTATATGACATGTGGTGGTTAAACACTGTGGGTATGATTTGTCAGGTTTGCAGTGTTGCAGCCAGTGAGGCCTGCTAAAGCTACATGGGCTGAGAACACCTTCAATGCATTCCGCACAACACTGTGCAATATTATTACATAACTGCATGCCTCACAACCTTCGCATAATTGATATTCCCACCAGGAAAGTTGGACTGTATATGTGCCTATATGTATATCTATATGTACACCAATGGATGTTAATATGAATGTGTATATATCTATATATATATATATATATATATATATATATATATATATATACATATATATATATATATATATATATATATATATATATATATATATATGTATAGAGAGAGAGAGAGAGACAGGGTCATATTTACTTCGACAGATGCCTGGTGACAGCCATGGACTCAAGCTCAATGTTGAAACTTCATTGGCATCCCTTCTGGCAAAACCTCTGTACCCATGAACTACCACATAGGTGGTAGTCTACTTAGCACCAAAAGCGTGATAAGAGACCATGGGACACAGTTGGACAGTAGTCTCCCCTTTGATAATCACAGTGCCACACTAGTCATGTAATCTGTCTACGTGGCACACCTCTTCACAAAAGGTGTGTCATCCAGGGAAATATAGGTCAGTGTTCCCCTCTACTCATCACTCATAAAACCCATTATAGAGTACAATGCCCCATGTGGTATGTGCCTCAAAAGACATCTACAGCAAATGGAAAGGCCACAGACATACCTCACAAAGAGTAATACCATACTCAAACAGATGCCCTATGCAGACCGTCTCACAAAACCACAGCTAGACTGTGTTGCATACCGCCTACCCAGAGGTGACCTCTGCCTATCATACAAAGCTATGTCAAACCCAGAGCTGTTGGACATGCTCCATGTAAACAGATCACAATCCCTACCAGCTACACGCTCTAGGGACCTAAACCTTGTCATCTCAATGGACAGAACATGCTGGAGGGATAGATTCCTATCTCAGAGACATCCCATACTTTGGAACAAACCACCTATCAATAGCAAACCAAGCTCCTCATTAGCAGTCGTCATGAATAATCCTGATGATTGGATGGGAGATAGGAAATACACACCGGGAATCACCTCTGTGGCTCTGCTGGACAGGGGCATGTGAAATTAGATTACATGTGTGTCAAAGGCCAGGGTAGTGTATGGCTAGGCTTCTACAGGCCCTAGGGCCAATAGCCTATTACCTACCTATGAACCGATACACACCCACATGTACTTGTTGCAATAATTGCTATGTGAGGTTGACTGAGTGTCATGGTGAAAGTGTTGGTGAATGTGTCGAGGTTCTGTCAATGTGTGATAGCTTAGTGGGAAACTGTTTCCGTCATGCTATTTTGTGTCCTAGCTCTGATCCTAGCAAAAGATGTGTATGCTATTGCTAGGCAGAAAAAGCTGTATGGCATACGGTCTGACGTAGTCCGTTGGTGTGGACTGGGGTGTGCCATTGTAGGCTAAAGCAGTACATGTATGCTTATTGATTGGTATTGCTAGTGAATCCAAATTCCATATGAACTGTAGTACTACATGAAGCTGTATACCTAAACAGCACAGTATGGTGTATGTCCACATTGCTTGGAAACACTGTTATGTGTGTTCCCTGTAGTCCTCACAGATTACACACCTCAGACATAATGTTTTGTAAGTACTGACACACAGTACTGTATAGTACACAGGTAAAGCTCATCTGGGTTGCCATACCTTTGTGTCTTGTATGTATGTGTGATGTGTGTGGGTATGCCTGTAACATGCCCTCGGTCATATGTGTGTTACAGGATATAAGTGCATATCTATCAACATTTATAGTCTAGTACAGCAGTATGCTACCTATACTAACGAATGTACACATATGGTAGGCGGGGGTTTGCCACCAACAACTAGTGTGGTATACCTGTAATACTGTAACTGGACTTTACAATCATTGCAATGGATGACATATTTCATTATGCATTAGCTTGATATATACCTCCTGTGGCTAGGTGGTGCATTGTGTCGCATACAGTGACATGTACTGTTGTATAGTCTTACATACTGGTTTCTCTTTGTTGCTGTGCAGAACATGGTTTGATTTACAGAGCATGCCAGGCACTGTCAGGCAGTTGTGGTATGAGCACTGATATGTGGTATTGAAAGTGTGTATCCTCTGACAGTCAATAGGTTGCTATATATGACAGTTCAGTGATATCTGTACTTTAGAATGTTAAGTGTGCCACATGACTTGCTCACACATATTGTTTCATTGTCTTCCAGGGTCATGGCTCACCATCGCAATCCATCATACAGCCCAGCTGAGGATAAGCAGATCACAACCAGATAGGTTCAGCACTACACCCTGCTGTTCTCAACAACCAACCAGGACCAGCATGAGTGGACTGCACTGTGGCAAGATGTTGTCTGTCGGATAAATGACATAGGCATGCATAACCAGACATATGAGCAGGTACGCCATCACTGCAGTGATTTACTTAGACATGTCCGGCAGCATGCGTCTGATGTCTGTAGACAACAGCTTGCCACAGGTGGTAGGGTAGCCATCCATCCCCCCCTCACCAGAGTGGAGGAGCTGCTCCTCAGCCTGGTGGCTCCTGGCCAACAATAACAACAGCAAACATTTATCATCATGGAGGCCGAAGCCACCCAGCGAGTTGACACGGAGCGTGCAGGTAACATGGCATATCTGTAGACTACTGTTACCTCTATTGGTAGATCATGCATATGTGAGATGTGTACAGTGTAGTTAAAAGATGTGGAGCCTGGTGTTGTGCAATACTGATAATTTGGAACATAATCTGTGGGCCTGTGACTGTCAACCGTTGTACTACTGTAAGATTGCAAACCCACAGTAGCAATGCCACAGTTGTTGCCACTAACAAACTGTCTCATATCCTTGTAGGTCCCTCTGGTGTGACAGCAAGGCAGCAGACCCATGCTGGTGAGTGTGTTCTACATTTAATATTGCATGATATATGTGCATGTCATAGGTGAGGTGTAGGACATGTACACGTAACACACCTACGTATAATGCATACTGTGCATGTTTGCTGTGAGACTATGCGCATCCCAGTAACATGTGTTGCTGCCTCAAACATATGCAATACACAGAGCATCCCACACAATTGTGGCAAAACTGTAGTGGACATTGGATAGGCAGAGTCGATACACATGCACACAACATACACAACATTGTCATACGCAGTACACGTTAATATGCTACACATGGCATATTCAGACACCCGCTGTAAGGTCTCACTCCAGTATCCCAAATGTCATCCACACAGCACACATAATATACCTGAGGGGTAGGGGCCTATCATGGGGCTGTGCGACACTCTGCAACACATAACACATTCATGTTAGGCAATGCTCCCTATTGGGCACCTTACAAACCCATGTAACAACTGGTTGTAAAATGGTGAATGTAGCCATGGTACTGCAGCTCAGGTACAGCATGCTAGGTGCAAGTCTGGCACACATTAGTAGCCTTGAGTGACCACATGATGCTGCATGATGCTGGCTCATGGTACTTCACCCCATCCAGTTACAGTAACCACAGTACTACACATAGCATTCATTGCTATGCACCTCACTGTTGTGTGTGTGCAAACATACGCACCTATACACAATATGCATAGCAATCACCATTTGTACAAAGTAACACATATATGTATTGTAATGCTATGGAGTGTATAGGTCACATGACACACATTGGGTATGTGTGATGATTAATGTTGCAGTTGTGTTGTAGCATGCCATGTCATGGCTGGCACTGGCATGTGCACAATATGTCCTACACTCACCATAACCACTGTACAATGGCTATATTGAGCAATGGTATTCCATCAGGTATACATGCACCACTCATCCTGTGTGTAGACACAGCATGCATGTGCTAAACCTGTGTCCACAATTATGTGCTAAAGACACAGACACTCTAATCAGAAATGGATATCTATATAACACACAGATACACATGCAGCCATGGTATGTATACCTGTGAGTGATGGTGCACAGGACATTGCAGAGCTTTCAATACTTGCACAGCAATGTTGTGTCCATGTACACATTGCGTTCCAGGGTGAGGCCAATCACTGAACAACAACACACATGCATCAGAGCCATGTATACTGTTATTAGCAAGGGCTGTCTACACCCGCACTGCATGCTTTTGAGCAACACACGTCCTGCATGCTGACACGTGTGATATGACTGTTTGGCTTGTGATACATTACCCCACCATCAACCGCTATTGATTATGTTCTGGATTGCTGGTGGTGTGTATCTGTGTGGGTGTATGTGTGTGTGTGTGTGTGTGTGTGTGTGTGTGTGTGTGTGTGTGTGTCTGTCTGTCTGTCTGTCTGTTTAAATGAGGTGTGTATTTGTGTGCATGTGTGCATGTGTGCATGGGTTCATGTGTGCATGTGTGCATTTGTTCATGTGTGCATTTGTTCATGTGTTCATGTGTGCATGTGTTCCGACATCATGTACAGGTCGTAAAGTGTGTTTCCTGTCTTCCTCTCACAGGTGCTGAGGTTGGGCTGGTTCACTGCAGCAGGGAACCTGATGTCACTGAGCAAAATAGTGATGATGAGGATAGGTGTGTTGAGGCACAGGCATGATTTCCAGGGTCTGTCGTTGGGCCACCAATCGACAGAACACAAGTTTCCACCCCATCCGTGCACACAGTCATACTGCCAATACATCCATCATCAATGCCCTTAGCTGAGGGACAGTGTACAGTCAGCATTGGCCAGGACAGTGTGGTATCTATGGCACATGCATCCCAACACAGCAGCCATACCCAGATGTCTGGAAGGTTACCACATAGGAAGATGTCCAGGGGTTCTTGTCAGAGCACTGCTGCTCATCATGCTCCTGGCAGACATGCCACAGGTCTTACAACCTCATGCATGTTCCAGGCTGTCATGGAGGCACAGGCAAGTATAGAACAGTACACCAGACAGGGACTAAGGGCAGAGAGGGCACATAACACCGCTGTAATTGACAGCATCCGTGACCTAGCAAGTGCCATCCGTAATTACACTGAGGTCACTGATAGACGTTGGGGTGAGACATTAGATGTCCTCCGCAATGTCATGTCCATGTGTCAGGACAGTTCGGGATGGTTGAGATGTCGACATGGACATATGCCAGCAACATCAGCAGCTGGCAGTCGCCGCAGACATCCCTCAAGTCACAGCTGCTCCCGTAGTGCCAGTACCAGCCCCAGCAATGTTGAGGGTGAGCTGTGCATAGACCGTACTAGAAGACCACGTGCACATGGCTCTGGACAGTCCCAGCAGGGACCTGGGTCCAGTGTACATCTGTCCACCTCTGAGGATATTACCCAGTCTGGCTTAGTACCTGATACTGTCAGTAGCACACCTGCCAGGCACAGATACCATGTCCATGGCCAGAGACGGTGATCTGTAAAGCCTGGCAGGTACAGTCTGTGGCTGTCCCACAAATCCCCATATATGGCAGCCACATGGTGGAACTGTGTGCATGCAGACACACACACACATAAAACAGACACCTAGGGCTAACACATACCCACACACATTACATCAACATTGGCCCATAGCAGTACTCTTGGCCCTCACACACACACAGACACAGACACACACACACACATACACACACACACACACACACACACACACACACACACACACACAGACACGTTAATTGTATGGCTCAATGTAGGCATCTGGCAAAACAACAACACACCCTGTGCATATGATGAAACCTGTGCCACCTCCTGTCATCTGTAACATTGATGCAGGAACAGGCTACCATGGTGCTGATGCACAGGGTGACTTTACAGCAGTATAGCAATGTTAGCATGTTGTCAGCAGTAGAGTGTAGTGATATCCTTGAAGGTGTAGCTGAGCAGGCATGATGCATTAAAGCTATGATTGTCAATGTAGTATTGTTTACACCACTGTTAGTTCCAATAGTGTATTGTCCGCCCATGTGCCACTTGGCTGATGTGTGTAGTATTGGCAGCATGTGTTAGAGAGTGGACAGTACGTGTGGGATGTGTGTAGCACAGATTTGCAGGTGTACATTTGTGAACATGGTGGAGGTGCACTGTCTGCATGTATGTGCATAGTGGACACATGGGCAGGGTGACATGCCCTGTGTTACACAGTAATGCTCCATAGTTTCTATTGGTGGCCAGTATGCATTGTACTACACACATTTCAGAACTTGAGTACACATGTGTGTATGACATGGTTTGACATTGTGCTGTGGGTGATACTGTTACTATCTGTCATTGTTTTGCATTCTGGTAGTATACATAACCTCAACAGCCTGACCATAAACAATCGTTAGATGATGTCTTGACAACTGACACACAGATGTAGGACACACAGTAACATTTGGATACTTCAGGTACTATACTATGCCAGTAACCAGTGGTATTCACCTGCACCCATTCCTGACACCACTCCTGTTTGCCATATAGCTCTCTTAGGTACAAGCAATCACAGTAGGGATATGTCCGTCCATGTCTGGAAATGCATACTGTGGCCTATAATGCATTCTCCAGATGACACACACATCCTCCACAAGGGTATCATACAGACAGATACCTGTTGTCAAGCTATAAGCCAAACAGCATCCACCTTTACGAAACATAGTATCCCCACAGTACCACATAGGTAGTAGCCAGCAACATGTTGAACAGGTACCGATGTGTACATGCAGCCAAGTGTTACATCATCTCTACTTTGGTAATCACATTTTCAAAGGTATTTAGAAATCACTCGCTGGATCACATAAGCAATAAGGGGTCTGCATGCATATTCACAAAGGTTGTTGTACACTATAATGAAAAGCCATCACTGACAAACTTTGCTGTGTTTGAACAGGTCTGTAATATACCTCAGCCATAAACCCTCACTCACACAATTCAATAGAAACCATAATGAGTGTGTGTGACACGGATGACCTAGGCCAGGGATCACTGCAGTCGCTGGCCTTGTCACAAGCATACAGATGTGACCTAAGGTCTGGAAAGTGGCAGCACACTCTGGCAAAGATGACAGATGTGTTCATGGAGAAAGCAGGGTTCCCACCTATGAAATAATTGAGGTCACATGTACGTATATGCATTTGCCACACAGCTGCCTGGCATGTGCAATGCACATACTGTTGTCATACAGTAGTAAAAGCAAAACCCACACCACATTGACTAACAGTGTCACACACATAGAGCACAGACACACTCACCAAGTGCAGGCTTCAAACCCCTACCTAACTACTTCATGATACTAGAGGAGTACGCATTAACACGATGCGCTATACACATTACTAGGATCTCGCTTTTCCACAGGTATATTTGTAGGATGGTGACATCATCAGACTTGACAAAGATTAGTATACCACTTTTAAGGTATTTTACTTCTCTCCAAAAAGGTTGCTCCTCTCCAAGGAGATCACACACGAACACTTGACAAGTGCAGGATTCAACCCCCTACCTAACTAACTACATCATGATACTAGAGGAATACGCATTAACACAACATGCTATACACATTACTGAGTGCTCTCTTTTCCACAGGTATATTTGTAGGATGGTGACATCATCAGAAGACTAAGTGGGTTACATTAGGTAACATTAGGTGGGCTACATAGAACGAATGTCTAAACACTTTGGCCATGTGATCATCAAAGGAGAGTTTACTATCTACCTGTGTCACCAGGGCCATAATGACTTTCTCTGTACATACTGGATTACCACCTATGTGGTAATTTGTGTGCACTTTGCTTTATCCAAAGCGGATGACTATGCATTCTTTGGCATTCTGCTTGAGGGCAATGTTTTGACACCAGGTATCTGTCTCTGTAAGACCCTTCTGGAGGATGTCTGTGTCAGCCATAGAGTCTATTATGGACCACAGTTAGCAGTCATCTGCAAACCTGTTCAGCCATACTCCTCCCGTGCTTGCCTGTACCTCTGAGCAGTATCTACTGAACAGGTGGGGTCCCAGGACCAAGACCTGTGTGATGCTATTTATGACTGGTTTAGAGTCGGACATGGCACCCACAACCCAGAACATGTGTGTTTGATCTGTGAGCCACTTGGCCACTCATCCTGTGACATAGCTGTTAATGTTCAAGCTGGTAAGCTTGTCCATGATGACAGAGTGGGGAATGGTGTAGAAAGTCCTTAGAGAGGTCCAGGTGGGCTGTGTGGACTACATTCACCTCCATCTATGTCCTTGGTAACTGTTTCAAATAAGTCAACTAGGTTTAGGAGGCAGGATCTGCCTTTAACAAGGCCAAGTTGAGTAGAGTCCAGTGTCTGGAGGTCCGCAATGTCACTGTTTATGGGTTCCATGATAATTTTCTCCATAGCTTTGCAGACCAGGCTGAGTATACGTATAGGGCAATGGTTTCCAAGTTCTGTTGTGGCACCCCCTTTGTGGAGCTGGATGACTGTTGGTGTATGCCATTCTTTGGGTACATAGCCTGTGGTACGATTGAGTCTGGACAGTGAATGTAGGTGAGGGTGTAGTTCCTTTTGGGGCTGGTGTACGACGCAGCCTGGGACACCATCCAGTCCCATTGCTGCTGTGTTCTTAGCTTTGGAGAGGGCTGTCTTTACCTGCATGTCCATGAAGTCTGGGGCTCTGCATTCTTCTGGGATGGACACAGGCCCTTTTGGGGGTGATGGGGGGAGTTTGCACTGAACCTGTCTCCCAGGATGTGGGCAATGTAAGTTGGTTCTGTGTATTTCTTGCCATTTTTCAGTAGCTGACAGCATATTTGGAAGTTGCCACCTACATGTTTGGTATAGCTAATGAAGGCTTTGTGGTTGTTATTCTTACATTCCTTGGCAATTTGTCTTTAGAAACTGGCCTTGGATTATTTTATGAGCGATCATTGTTTCTTCCTAATAAGGATCAGTGATGCCTTTCCTTTTGTGAAGTTTGCTCTATCATGTTTTCATTTCCTCCTGCTGTTGTATAGCTTATTTAGGGGTGACAACCACCAGATTGGTTTCTTATTTTTGGAGGAGTGCATTTTGGTTTTATTTGGGATGTCTCGATCAATGCATCCCTGTAGATGCTCATAGGATGCACTTGTAAATTATTCGGCAGATTGTATGGCATTATCCTATAGTAAAGGGGCTTTGGAACTTTCCACTTTGGTCTTGGGAAGTGTGCAGTTTGCTTTTGAAAATGTCTTCACAGTGGTTTCATTGACTGGGGGGGGGGTGTGGATGTCCAGTGTGATTACTTTATGGTCTGATATTACCAGCGAGGGGTTTATCTCTGTTGTGGTACACTGGTAAGTTGGTGATGATCAGGTCCAATATGTTTGCACCTCTAGTGAGCGTGGTGACCAGGTGTTCCAGGGTGTTAGAGTTTTTCAACTCTAGGAAACATTGGGCAAAGAACGTTGTACACGAGTAATTCTCCCACTCAATGTTTGGGTAGTTGTAATCTCCTCATATAATGGTGTTTGGTAGGACCTTTGTAATTTCCACTGTTCTCAGGACTAATGAGTGAGGTTCCTGAGACAAGGTAGGTGATCTGTAGCAGGCTACAATCTGATAAGGAACTTTGCCCAATTTTAGTTGCACTTGCATGGTCTCCAAGGCCTCATGCTGTGCCACTAACCTGTAGGTGTGGGTATCCATAAGGTAAATGGATACAACCCTTCCTTTGGTATTTCACTCGTGGTTTTGGGTCCGAATATCAGAGGGAATGTGAGTGTTTTACATGGAGCATGTCCAACAGCTCTGTGTTTGACATAGCTTTGTATGTTAGGCAGAGAACACCTCTGAGTAGGCGATATGCAAGGGAGTACGGCTGGAGCATTTTGAGATGGTCTGTGTATGGCATGTATTTCAGGCCGCTAATGCTCTTTGTGAGGTATTGCTGCAAGCTTTCCAGTTGTTGTAGTTGTCTTGTGAGGTACATAGCAAAAGGGGCGTTGTACTCTATTATGGTTCTAGTGAGTGATGAGTAGAGGGGAACAATGTCCTCTTCTATTCTGCATGAGACACCTTTTGTGATGAGGTGTGCCACATAGGAGGATTTCCTGACTACTGTGGGAATGTGATTATCACAGTTGTGTCCACTGTCCACCTGTGACCCAAGGTCTCTTGTCACACTTTCAGTGTTAAGTATACTACTGCCTATGTTGTACTTCATGGCTACAGAGTTTTTAACAAAGGGGAAGACAATGCACATTTTGGCATTGAGCTTGAGCCCATGGCTTTGACAACAGCCATCTGTCTCAGTGAGGCCCTTTTGTAGGATGTCCACATCTTTAGTGTTTACAATTATGGCTCCTAGTTTGCAGTCATCTGGAAACTTCAGTAGCCACAGACCTTCCATGTTATAGTTTACTTCAGGTAAGTAGATACTAAATAGGACAAGACCCAGGACTGGACCCTGTGGTACTGTACTCGTCACTGGTCCAAAGTCATACATGGAGTCTGCTACTTTCACAGTGTGTGTTCTGTCAGTAAGCCTGCTGGCAACCCATCTTGTGACATAGCAATTTATACCTCGTTTAGTGTGTTTATCTATATTTACAGAGTGTGGGGTGGTGTTGTCAGCCATGGAAGGATCTACATAGGCTGTGCGAACCACCTTACCCTTGTCTACAGTTCTGGTGACTGCTTCAATGTCATCTATCAGGTTTAGGAGACATGATCTGCATTTTACAAACTCAACATGGTTGTGGTCCAGGGTTTGGGGATTACAACTGTATTTTTTATAAGTTGTATGATGATACATTCCATGGCCTTGAAGGGCAGGCTCATCAGGCTAATGGGGTGCTAGTTCCTGGGGTCCGTGGTGTATCCACCCTTGTGTAGTGGGATAACCATCGCTGTGCACTATTCAGCTGGCACAAAGCCTGAGGTGTGGCTATGACTGAACATGGTACGTCGGTGTGGTGCCTGTTCATTTTGTGGTTTGTGTAGAACACAGCCTGGGAGGTTATCTGGTCCAATGGCTGCTGTGATACTGGCTTTCGAGAGTGTTTTTTACCTGTGCAGCCATGATGACAGCAAATTTGCAGTCTTCCATTATAGTGATGTGCTCTTTCATGGGTGAGAGGGGGTAAAGTTAACACTGATCCTATCTGCCAGGATGTTGCCAATATCAGTTGGGTCTGTATATTTAGTGCCATTAAGCTGTAACTCAGAACAGATCTGAGTGTTGTCATGACATGGACCTGTCTGTTGTGCATTGATCTCCTGAGTAGACAGTATGCAACAGAGTACAGATTGGGTTAAATTCAGTCTTGTTGCATGGGGCAACTATATGAGGCCAGTAATCTTTTTGTTGAGGTACTTCAGTGGTCTTTCCAGCTGCTGACAGTGCCTAGTCGGATTCATCGCAAGTGTGTTGTGGTACTCTCTGACGGCTCTGATGACTGATGAGTAGAGGGAACCTCCTTTGGCCTACATGCACAGACCTTGGCAGGTTGTGTGAACACATAGCATGATTTTCTGAGCACTTTGTGAATGTGTTTCTGGAAGTAGAGATGACTAACCACATTTGTCCATAGATCCCTTATTATCACCTCCATATTTAGCCTAAGTGTGTGAGCATGCCCAGTATGACCTTTCAGTGTGATGCTGAATGAAATCCACTACATTTGTTGAAGTGTGTCAGCACGACCGCTATAGACATTTATACTATATGTGTGTGGAAAATCAAGTTGTATTTTTACAGCAGGGCTCACCTTTGTGTCATAAATCAACAGGGATCATGCTGTGCCTGCAGGGCTTCCATGAGACACTTTGCATAGACTTATCAACATTTCTACATACAGGGGGGACAGCTATTCTTTGTACATTTCTACCCGGGGGCACACCTGATTGTTACTGTGGGTGTACATAGGATGAGGGGTTCACCTGACACTTATACACATTTGCTAGGCCTGCACTGCTATGTAAGGTATTCCATTTCAGTCTGTATTGTTGCCTATTGTACTGGCTTGAGGCATATTACTGTACTACAGATCTTAGCGTCCACTGTCACGTATATTAGATTGCGACTTCATAACCTACTCAACCCACATCACACCGCCTGGCCTGCTGTTCTCTGTCTGTATAGGCCTGTGGGGGAGGTTACCCATATGCCTCTTTAGGGGCATACTACAGCATTTCTTTGTGTTTGCATTAGTGTACAATTGTCCTGCTGTGGCTGTGCCAGTGAAATGCTGTCATGGCTTAGTGGTTCAGTACTGTGGCTATAGTGCACAGTATCCTGGGTTCGAGCCCTGTCACTGCTTTTTATTTTCATGCTGGGCAGACCAGACTGCTTAAAGAACAGTAAAGCAGATATGAGCATGTTTACCTGACTTATAGGTTCATAGGTCGATACTAGGCTATCTGCCCTAGGGCATTTATAAGCCTAGCCAGAGTGTGTTTGGCTTTCGCCACCCTTTTAAATTTGTAGACTGTGCCTTTGAATAGTAGGTCACAGAATATAGCCCCTTTACAGTTAGTTTATTGTGCCTCTGTCTAGCAGGGACCCAGAAGAGATCCCGGGGGTATACTTACGATCTCCCATCCACTCGTCAAGATTTCTCTTGAAGAGGGTCAGTGATGGGGCTCTGCCTAACCTGGACTGGGATTTTGTTCCAGAGTGAAGGGAGTCTCTGGGATATGAATCTGTCCCTCCAGCATGTCCTATTTATTTCTGTGCTGAGGTTTAAGTCTCTGGAGCATGTAGTTCTAAGGGATTTGGATTTCTTGAGGTGGAGCATGTCCATTAATTCTGGGTTGGACATGGCTTTATATGTCAGGCACAGATTGCCTCTGAGTAGGCGGTAAGCAACTGAGTAGGGCTGGAGTTTCTTTAGCCGAACTGCATAGGGCATCTGTTTGAGTCCCTTGATCCTCTTGGTGAGGTACTTTTGGGGTCTTTCCAGTTGCTGCAGGTGTTGGGTAAGGTACACCCCAAATGGGGCATTGTATTCAATTATAGGCATGATGAGTGATGAATAAAGTGGCACAAAGACCTCTCTTGATCTAGATGTGAAACCTTTCGTGATGAGGTGGGCTATATAGAAGGTCTTTCTAACCACTTTGGCAATGTGATTGTCAAAGGAGAGATTACTATCTACTTGTGTCCCCAAATCCCTAATTACTTCCTCCGTACTTAATGGATTACCTCCTATGTGGCAGTCTGTGGGCACTTTGTTTTTCTCAAAGGGGATGACTATGCATTTTTTAGCATTTAGCTTCAGGCCATGGTGTTGACACCCAGTTATCTGTCTCTGTGAGACCCTTTTGGAGGATTCTTGTGTCAGCCGAAGTCTATTATGGCACCCAGTTAGCAGTCATCTGTGAACTTGGTCAGCCATAGTCCTCCCGTGTTTGCCTGTACCTCAGAGAAATAAATACCGAACAAGAGATGTTCCAGGACTGAACCTTGTGGGACGCCACTTGTGACTGGTTTAGAGTCTGACAAGGCACCTGCAATTCTGACCATGTGGGTTCTATCCCTGAGCCAGTTCGCAACCCATCTTGTGACATAGGGGTTGATATTTAAGCTAGTGAGCTTATTTATGATTCCTGAGTGGGGTATTGTGTCGAAAGCTTTTGCGAGGTCCAGGTAGGCTGTGTGGACTACCTTCCCTTCGTCTATGGCCCTGGTAACTGTTTCAAAGGAGTCGACTAATCTATGAATCTAGGTTCAAGAGGCAAGATCTGCCTTTAACACAGCCGGATTGGGTAGGATCCAGTGTCTGAAGGTTTCCGATGTCATTGTTTATGAATTCCATGATGATACTCTCCATAGCTTTGCAGACCAGGCTAGTCAGACTTATAGGGCGATAGTTTCCGGGGTCTGTTGTGGCACCTCCCTTGTGGAGCGGGACCACCATTGCTGTACGCCATTTCTTGGGTACATATCCTGTGGGTAGGCTGAGCTTGAACAGTGACTTAATGTGAGGGTTGAGTTCATCTTGTAGCTCATGTAAGACACAGCCCGGGACACCGTCCGGTCCCATTGATGCTGTGTTTTTTGCTTTGGAGAGGGCAGCTTTCACCTGTTCATCTGTGATGTCTGGGAGGCTACACTCTGTTGGGATGGAGATTTGCTCTTTTGGGGGGGATGGAGGGGAGAAATTTGCACTGAACCTGTCTGCCAGGATGTTGGCAATGTCTGTGGGTTCAGTGTATTTTTTGTCAGTTTGCACTAACTCGGAGCATATCTGGGAGTTGCTGCCCAGGTTCCTGACATAACTAAAGAAGGCCTTGTGATTGTCCATGGTATCTTGTGCAATTTTTCTTTCAAAGCTGGCCTTTGATGATTTTATGAGGGATCATAGCTTCTTGCTAGTACTGATCAGAGATGCCTTCCCTTTTTGGGATTTTGCTCTATCATGTAGTAGCTTCCTCCTTTTGTTGTATAGCTTATTTATGGCCGGGGTCCACCAGACAGGTCTCCTGCCTTTGGAGGAGTGAGTCTTGGTTTTATTTGTGATAGCACGATCCATACATTCCTGTAGGTGTTCATAGAATGCATTTGTGAATGATTCTGCAGTTTGAACTGTGTTTTCCACTGGCTTTGCTCAACTTTGCTCGACTTTGCCCGACCTTGCCCAACATTGCTCAATGTTGCCCGACGTTGCGCTAGTTAGCACGGGCAATTTTGTTTACATATACTAAATAGAGGTAAAAGCTGCTTAGCACTGCTTTATATTGCTTAAAACATGGCAATCATGCCACAGGTGGTGCTGCAGGGCTGCCTATGTTGGCTGCACATAGTACACTCCCTATACATGTGTGGAAACAGGTAGTGTCAAGTTAGGCATCCCTTTTATTTTATGTGCGAGTCAGAGAGAGGTATCATTTCCAGGGGTCCTACTGAGCCAGTGTATGTGCTATGCATTGCCTCTTTGCCAAGGCCAAGGCATACTGGGCATGCCTCCTTCTGCCTACTGGGGCAGGCTCAGGTTGTTCCTCCTCTGAGTCACGCTGTGCCTGTGCAGGCCTTGGCAATGGTGGGGGGCTGTTTGGCCCTGCCCCATGCTGTTCCTGATGCAGCTGTTTTCACAGGATCATATTGTGTAGCATGGCACATACCATGACAATTTGGGTACATGTAGTTGGTGAGTACTGCAATGCTCCTCCAGATGTGTCCAGGCACCAGAACCGTGACTTGAACATCCCAAACACACGCTTGATTTAATTTCGTGTTTGTGCGTGTGCCTCATTATGGAGTTCTTGTTCAAGTGTGTGTGCATTTCTGATGGGTGTCATCAGCCACGGCTCCAGTGTGTATCCAGCATCCCCCACTAGGTGACCATCAGGGATGTCCCCACTGGCAAATGTCTGGTACAGCTGTGGCAGATGCCAGATATGGGAATCATGGTAGCTTCCAGGGCAGCCAGCACACACATTCAGTATTATGCCCTGGGCATCGTACACGACCTGGCAGTTGATGGAGTAGAAGCCCTTGCGGTTGATGTAGGCCCTACCCCACTCACCAGCTGGTGCTTTGATGTGTATGTGCGTGCAGTCAATTGCACCCACTACCTCAGGGTATTCCGCTATTTGCTGGAAGCAACGCATATTGCTGGCCAATACCTCATGGGAATTGGGGAAATATACATGATCACCGACATGTGCTGACATGGCATTCAGGAACTGGTGCAGTACCCTGGATGCTGATGCCTGTGAAATCCCCATCATATCACCAGTTGGTCTCTGGAAGGTACCTGTTGCTAGTATTCTTAGGCCAACACATACCTTGGTTTCCACTGTGATGGGTTCCCCTCTGTTGGTTCTGTGTGTGAGTCGTGGCCTGCACAGCTCAACAATTTGCTGCAGGAGGTCTCTGTCCACTCTATAGCGCTCCACTATCTCCAGCTCATGTAGCCCCTGGTAGGTTACCCTGGGTCTGTACACTCTTCTCCATCTCCTCACTGTGGGTTGCTCAGCAGCATTCGCAATGTCACCACCCTCAGCATCTTGCACATGTTGCCATATAATAGCAATGGCAGCCCCTAACATTTTTATTTTGTCTCAGTTAAGCTCTTTTTAAGTTTTCACTTCTCTTTGTAGACTGCAGTGTTGCAATGTTTCTGAGAAAAACATGGGGGAATGTTGTTTGCAGAGTTTTAAGTGCTGGGCTGGGCTAGTGTACTGCCTGTGTAATTGGCTGATTCTGATTGATTTCACCTGGCAGCTCTGCTAGTTCTACTTGTTTAACTACTTCCTTTCCTTAATTTTCCCTTTCTGTTTCCACAGGGGGCAGCGCTGCACAAACAAGCACAAACACACGCACATGAGCGCACACGCACACACACAGGCTTACACAGGCTTAGGCGGGTGCACACATGCGCACACAGGCTTAGACGGGTTTACAGGCGTGCACAATCACGCACACAGTGTAAGCATCTTTGCAAGAAACTTTAGTGATATCCACGGCATACACCTTCGATTTCTGGGTTTCAGTTAAGACAACTGTAGACATGCCTCTTCCAGTCCTGAGTAACTCACAGCAAACACATGCCACTCTGCTCCAATAAGCTTACAGTCTTTGATACATACCCCCTCATGATGTCACCTATCTTCTACTCTATTACTCCCCTAATCCTACACTTACACTCTAGGGACATGGTTCGCATGGCAGGGAAAATTGGGATTCACTATCCTTATCCTCAATTGCATAGGATTGCCTACTAATGCTTGGTTACATCTCTCAAACTGAGCTTCCCCCCTTAGCAACCACTACTCAGTAGCCATGTTGTCTTCAGCCTGCCATTCACCTGCATGGCAGAGGAATATTTTTAATAAAATGCCTATTTTTGGCTTTTTTGTTTTTATTTTCTGTTTTTTATAGCGCCGCGCTACGCTTAAACATCGGAGATCAGGGAAAAAATATATATATATTTAATATTTTGCAACAGATTAAAATGCCAATGGCCTTATATTTGGCCATTGGCATTCTTCCTCGACTGGATGCATCCTTTATTTGGAGCTGTCATAGCTCCGTTTTGTTATTTGCAGAACGGTACTCAGTTACCAACGGAGTACATTTCTGCAAATAACTCTACTCTTACTTGGACAGGTTAGTGTTTCCTGGATCGCAAATTTACCTCATTTGCATAGCTTTCAGCAGCAAATGAGGTAATTTGCATAACATAACACTGTCCGTGCAAGAGTAGTTTTAGGAGCTTTCATATACGCCCCTGCCGGCTGTTGCTGGATCGCTTGGCAGACATATTGGATGTCTGGAGTCTTACTCTACTCTTAGACTCTGTGCAAGCCTTTGTGAATCTGGCCCTTAGTGATTTTATCCCTTTTTGCATTACTAAATGAACCCAAGACTTAATCAGACTGTTTACTGAGCATTGCATTCTATATGTAACAATACTAATATAGAAATACATACATAAAACAATAACATTAATCATCAATAACCATTTATTTTTCTTTTTTAAAACAGATTTTAAATTAATACCTGCATTTAATCCATTTCCTGCAGTACACTGGTCCTACTGCAAGTCCTCAGTGTCCCTCAATCCTAGCCATGCACTATCTAGATAGAGTACTTTGTTCTTGATTTTTACACACTGTCTTATTTTCACTTTGCCGCAACCCCTGACATTCGTATTCAGCATATTCCAAGTAATCATCTCTACTCGCCCAGACATTCACTGGCATATGTTACAACACAGCAAAAAATTTTATTTTTTCTTTTTTTTTTTTGTACATTCAGAGATTTCATGGAATGTTGGCAAAGATAATTTAAAATATTCCCATTCTTGATAACATGCATATGCTCATACATTCTATTGCACAATTCTCTGTTGGTTTTGCCAAAAACTTTCTATCTTCAAGCAATATGCATAATACACCATACCCTCAGAAGCACAAGTAAAGTAACTTTTTGACAGTGGTGGCTGATGATTTCAAAGCAGAGAGGGCACAGGAAGCAATTAAATGGTAGGGCTAACTGGAATACAGTGGGTATCTGTTACACCAGGTCAAAGACCTTTACCTGTGATCAAGACAACATATGAGGCTCATTTACATTCATGCACAGACTCTCTTAGCATGTACCCACTTATTATAGCCACTTTACTGACTGATATCAACAAGTTCATCCTTAGGCAAAATGGAGCCCTAGACAGAGGACCCCATGGGTCCCCTGCTGCTGTACACTGGTCCTCCTGCAAGTCCTCAGTGTCCCTCAATCCAGCCATGCACTATCTAGATAGAGTACTTTGTTCTTGATTTTTACACACTGTCTTATTTTCACTTTGCCCCAACCCCAATTGTTTAACACACCCTAACTAGGCAGGGGAGTTCAGGCCCCCAGAAGTTACAGGGTTCTTGATACTCAGAGGTGCATCTTAGAGCTATTTTGCAACCTTTTTATCTAATTATGGTCTGAACAAAAGTAAAGAAAGAATTCAGTCTTATTTTTTTTCTTTCAAACAAAATAAGTTGTCTTTCCAGCTTAATGTTCAAAGTTATCAAAACAGTAGTTCCGCAGTAGACTGAGAAGACAAATGCTTAAAAGGATATATAAATCCTATCTGGGAATAACGCATGCCTTCTTACTCCTACAAAAATACATATACTTTCTGTATTCCCTGAGGTGTTAGATTGGGATGAAGTTAAAAGAACACATGTGCAGAGGTATATATTATACAGCTGATGGTCTCAGAGAAAAAACTAAAACACATGGCTAAACCTCACTCAGAGACAGAGACATGGGGTATATGCAGATTCTGCATGGAAGGAATCATAGCCAAATACTCGAACAGAGGACCAAGCGCTGTTAGGTGGCTACACTACTTAATGAGACTCTCTGAGAATAATCATTTGCTGTTATACTCATCATGCAAGAATTCTACAGACAAACAGACAGATAATTACTGAATACAATAGTTATGTCATACTGTGATAGAAACTGTAAGAAATGTGGACAACATGCTACTTTTAGATGCATAGCAACCCCCCCCCACACACACACATACAGTCACTTTCATCACAAACATTCCTAATATTCATCAGTTACAACCACTTTATAGACTGTTCACATTGTAGATATTTGATTTGACTGTGTTCAAAATTGACACTATTCCAGCTGGATAGCACAAATGCACATCACTTATGCAAAAGCAGAATAAATCTAACTGTTTAAGTTGAACAAATGCTAACAGTGTCAATCACTTTCATCCACAGATAGCCCCTGTGCCCAGCAATTAAAGCCAACATTGAACATATGCACCTCAATTATCAGAACATAATAACATAAAAATAGCTAATATCTAATATCTGACCACAGTAATTTTAAGTCCCCCACATACAGACACAGACACAGACATACAAGCACACACAGACTCACATGCATACACAGATGTGACCACCTCTTGCATCCACTTAAATGACTGTGACTGTACATCTCAGATATTTGATTGCACCCAAATAACCAAGCCTAACAGTGAAAAGTGATACCACAAGAAGAAAAAAATGCTGCTCCAAAGCCACAAAACAGTATTTAATAACCAAATGTAAGCACTTTTGTTTCCAATGCTACAGAAACATCATCAGGCAAACCTCACATCCTTTAAATACCATAACAACATCACTTCCTTAAGGGATTAACCTCACTTCCTTGATGGGGTGGGGCCAAAGTGCAAGGCATGTTATACAACATCTTATGCAACATCTCACTTTCTAAGAAAGGTGATGTCAAAGTGCAAGATAAGGTACAAAACATTTTGTTACCTTCATAAAATCCTGGTGCATTTTGAATACTAAAAGCTAAAAAACATATATACAAACATAGACGTTAATGCCAATAATAAAATTGCATTAGTTGCTTTGTATACAAAAAAATGCATGTCATTTCATAATAAAAATCAAACAATACCTGCTTTCAACTTTAAAATAGGTTTGATCGATATGTACTCATTAAGCCCTGAGCGGGTAGTGGCATTTAAGAGAACTTGCCAATACAGTTCCCTTTTCTCCACTAAGGTCTCCCAGTCACCCCCTCTGTCTAGTACACCCACCTTTTCCAAAATAACAAATAAAAATTTCTTAAAGCCAGGACACGTGGTGGAATGTTTATAAAGTGCATTACTTGTGTTTTTTCTCTTAATAGCATAAAGATGCTGATAAATTCTCATACGTAAGGGGCCGTTAGTTTTGTCAATATAAAAAAAAGAACAAGTGCCACAAAAACTGATATAAACAACCCCCTTGGTGTTACAGTCATATTTACTTTTAACAGTAAGCAGAATGGGCAACCTTGAACAGGGAAACTGCTAACTTCCAGGATATACTTGCATTGTCAGCAGGCCCCACACTGAACAGGGAAACTAATAACTTCCAGGATATACCTGCATTGCCGGCAGGCCCCACATTTTTTCATTCCACACCCATTGGTGTGGCTGTTCATTTGTTGCTTGTTGGTTTCAAAAATGCCCTTAAAGTTTATGTTATATTTATAAATGAATTTGGGTTCTGGGCCCAACCTACCCATAAGTCCCAATGAGCCAAAAACAGTTGCCCAGTGTTTCTTAATCATGTCCTGTAATAAATAAATACCTGGACTGTATTACAAAATAAATACTTGTGACAAGTTATGCCTGTCATGTCAAGTGTTAGCTCCTTGACCATCAAGATTAACAGAATTGGTACTCCCATCATTGTTGTATAAAAGGGGCTTGTATCTAATACCCGTTTTTTATTGGGGTAACCAAATGAATGAATAAATGCATAAATCATTACAATACATATCTTCTCAGCTCACTGATGTCAAAAATTTGTAAGCAAGCCAATGCACGCGTGCGCGCGCGCACCCACCCACACACACACACACACATACACACACACACACACACACACACACACACACACACACACACACACACACACACACACAGACACACACACACACACACACACACACACACACACACACACACACACACACACACACACACACACACACACACACACAGATCCCAACCTCTTAATTCAAGAATCAAGGAAAAAGCAAAAACATGACAGTGGACCAAGATTCCAAGAGATAGCCACAGGCCTGTCCTCCAGGGCAGAACTACCTGAGGGGCCGGGTAGTGCAGGGGCAGCAGAGAGGGTGCTACCAGGTACTGCACCAGATGTGGTGGGCAGTGGTGCAGTAGCCGATGGCGTAGGGGCAGGTGTATCCTGTGGGACAGTCCTACCCTGCTGTGTTGTGGGAAAAACAAAAACAAAAAAAAATAACACAAGAAAAAGGAATAAAAAGAAAATAATAAACACAAAAAAAGAGAGAAAGGGGTTGGGGTGAGAGAATAAAGGGAGAATGTTAATACTTTATATGTGACATACAAAACATTGAAACAATTATTTGACTCTATTCTGTTACCTTTACTTTTAACATTACAAACACCTAACACGTTTCTTCTTTACTTTAAGACTATCCAGTTTATAACAGAGGTACACTATAGTACAGATTGTAGCCACCGATCCTTGATGTATGTATATATTGCAAATATGCATGTTCCAGTTATACTGATTACAGATTACAGGAGGTTGTTTGTGCCACTGGTATAGAGGTATGAAATTACATTCCAATAATGATGAAAACCTAACAGTATTGAATATTTGGGAAGTGTGGTTTTTGAACCCACAACCGATGACTACGCTAAATTACTGTACCTTTCTTTTGTCCTACAGACTACTGCATGCATACTCTCCTTTTACAGTTTAGAGATGCATGCCCACTGTCATTTTAGAATATGGCACCATTCCTTTGTGCTACAGACTAAGGCATGCATATTTGTTTTACAGTTTGGATATGCATGCTCCATTTGGTACAACAATATTAAATACCAACTAGCAGTCCTTAACTTTTGCTGCTACAAAATTAATATACAAATTCTCATTATTATTATTAAAATACTATTTGGACAGTACTGTTCTGATGCATACATGCCACATGCTTCTCACATCCTTACTAGATGCGCGGCATGGGATCAAACATTTTAGACTCACTCCTCAGTAGCTGTGGAAAAAACAGAACAGAACAGAACACCATTATGAATACCAGTCTTGACTATATGCAGCTTTTAGCTCTTACAATTACTCTATGAAATTGATGCTTACACATCTGTGGGGTGACCCCTGCCTGACATTCCCCAATCCAAAGGTTGAGGATATTCCACTTCCTCCTCCAGTGGTCATCAAAATAATGTCTGCATTGTTCACCTGTGCAGGGGATACCAGTTGCACTGGTTAATGCCTGGCAGCACTATGTCAGGCTTCAGATTTATATTCTGAGCCAGAATAGACCTGCTGCAGCAACCTCGGCCTATGCTCCCTAGCTAGGAGTCTGACACATATCTTGGACACTCCAGTGCAGTGCCCAAAAGTGCACACCCTCTCCGGCAACTCTAGACATACCTGCCATAGTTCAAGCTCAATGTCTAATGAGCATTTCCCACCAATTGCAGTTTATATGCTGCTGTTTCCCACTTATTGCATGTCTTGCACTTACTGAGAGTGCGCACATTTTGGATTTGCAACATTTGAAAACATTGTGCATCACTTACCATTTGCAAGCATGGTAGGCGAGGATGCACATTGCCAGGCACCATGTTTGCGTGATGTTAAGTGATACGCGACAGTGGCAAACAATGCAATTTCCAGTTTATTAGGTATACAGCTACTTGTTTAAATGGGCTAGTTAAATTTATCATATATATGGTTCTCCTACACTTGCATCTATTACCACAAGAAGGTTGAAAAAACAGTTGTGTATCTTGCTCTTCATTGCTATAATTTGCAATCTCTCAACAGTAAAACAAAACTTGCACACCTTGTACTGGAACCCTGTAACATCTGCACTCCACACCTGCACTTAATACCTGCTGCCACAAGTTTAGTGGGATGATATCTACTATCTTATTAGTTATTGTAAGGATCTCACTGTTAATAGTAGCACAACACTGCTTACCCTGTTTGTGCAATGCACAATATTATTAATTGAATGCATCCGGTTTATATTTGTAACTGTCTGGGTCCTGTCCACAACCTGGGTGGTCCATTCCTCCAGTTTGTGTGCTGCTCCTCTTTGTGCAAGACAGGTAAGCACAGCTAAACATGTTTATGCCAAGCTGTGCATTGTGCAAACACCGGCAAAAGAGATAAAAAGGGAGAAATTAAAGCACAAATGGCAGACTGTCCACAGTTTTGTAGAATGTCCAGATATTTGCATCATATATTTGGCCTTTTCCTTCTAAAACTGATGGTTTATTGTGAGATCACTGAAGATTGCAGTCAATATATAATGACATACATTTGAGTTCTGTACTTCATATCCTTCAGAAAATGCATGCTTGCCCTTTGTTCCCTCATTAGTTTAGGGTTTGAGTGGAATGATCCACATTCAGTATACAGGTTTCGCAGCCAGTAACACCAGGGCGAGGCTGCGTGATGCCGTATGATGAGCAGCATTGTGCATGTGAATACACTCTGAGTAAGTTCTGTGCGGAACCTACACAATCTTTATTGAATCCCACGGAACATCTTTTTCATTTCAAGTAATGTGCATAATACAGCACAAATTTACAGGCAGAAATAAAGTATACTTTTGATATATAGTTTCTAGTAGTATTAATATGATAAACATTTATTCATTCTGGCACAAATCTGCACATGCTGTAATTCTGACACTGATATATCCTTGCTTTACTAATTTTAGTACATTTACTACAATTATTGTTATTATTTTTCAAAATATTTTCGGTTCATGCTTTTTTATTGATAAACTTGGATTCTACACCTAATTTGTTGTATAAATCTGGGTATGCACTTAACATTTTTCAGTTATAATTTATTATCTTCCTAATATTTGTCTAGCATGATGACTTATTTTTTATTGACATTATTTTTAAAAGGAGTCAGCGATGATGCACACTGCATGGCAAGTTTGTACTGCTTTGGTTCTTCCTTATGGAAAAGGAGTTATTAAGTTCTTAAAAAGGGTGTCAAGAACTTTCACGTTTTTCTTCTTAACGATGTACATGGCTAGACATCTTTTAGTTGCCATGATCTCTTGCCTATTATGGTTCTGTGTTCAACTGAAAAGGTTTCTGTTGCCTTCAGATGCAAAATTTAAAAAGTTGAAATTTACAATAATGGCAAGGATGCATATTGTTTGATCTCAATATGAGAGTAGTCAACATTTTCTAGTAAATTACACTATATAACATTGTCCTATTTTTAAAGCCTATTTAATGAGAGAAAGGGCTTTAAAAAGGTGGAATTCTGTATGCTTACATAAAGTGTTAAAAACACATGAAAAAAGAATGAACATTTACCACATTTTGAAATCCATATCCCTCATTCCATTGATTCATCTATCCATTTCCTGTACCACTTCCCCAGGTGAAGACTATGATAGCAGCAAGTTAAGTAGGGCATATCTGACTTCCCCACCTGTAGCAAGTGCTCCCAGATTATCTTAAAGTATTTCCAGATGTTCTCAGATAAGCTCTGAAATATATTTTGCTTAGCATATCCTCAGTCTGCTATGAGATTCCTGCTAGGTGATCATACATCGTAGACCTCTCATGTTAGGTACCCATGAGGAATCCTTGCTCATTGTCAAACCCATCTCACATAACTCCTCTCATTTCAGAAAAAACAGTCCCCGGGATTCATGAAGCTCGGCACAAGGCTGGCGTTAGGCTTGTGCCGACCGTGCGGTGTGAAGATGGCGCATAACGCCAAATGCATATTAATGAAGGCGCGCTGCCGCCACAGCCATGTGCATAGGAAAGGAGCGCGAGTGCATATGGCATGTCAAAGTGCCACACGGAGGTGTGGAAATGTCAGCTGTCGACGTGCAACCTAAAATGTTTGCATATAACAATTTGCAAGCAATAGTAATCACATCTGTCAGTGTCCGTGGATACTGAAATGTATGCAAATCATGCAAGACAGTTCCTGCTTCCTGCGAACACAAAATGAAGAAGCAAACACAAATGCACGGTAGGGAATAACGGGTCACTATCCCGCGAACAAATGACATTGAAAACCATGTGCCCGTAGTCCAACGCAGTGTAGATAGTTATACCAAGTGGAAGTGAAATGCATCATATGTTAGCGTGCCGCCAATAGGTACGTCCAGCACAATGGTCAGGGTCACCAGCTGACCCATATTGTGAGGGAGGGTACACAGCCGGGCAGATGTGTCCATAACAAAAAACACGATAAATGTACATATCTAGCAACTGTATGACCAAATTATATCCCACAACGCATGTAATAGTCACATACAATAGGTATGTCCACATTCCACATACCAAATGTGACAGGAAATAGAATAAGCATGTAAACGAAACAGAAGGAGCATATAAACTGCTACAACAATAAGGCAACATGTAGGCTGAAAGGAACAGTATTATCCGTACCGTTGACTGTGGGTACGTGTTGTCCAGTACATTAGGATATGTGTCCGGAATATATCCCATCCTGGACATAGGAAAAGGTGGCATCCTACCAATGATTAGAACAGTCGGCCAAAATCCGCACATCAGCGGTCCAAGCCGAACTTGTCAGGATGTGTCACAGTTGAACGGGTATTACCCGGGTATACCAACCATGTAATGAAAGTTAAGTATGGGTGTGTACCTATGTGTGTAAGGTATAGCATGTGGAAAGTCAAACATGGCAGGGTAGTCCACACAACCATACAGGTACCTGACATATGTAGGGTATGCAATGTGTTATCTTGACTGTGTCATGGGCCATCAACCAAAGCAGTGATGAATGGAGTCTCAGGAATATGTGTGTGGGGGGGGATGGGTAATGGCATAATCCTCCAAGGTGACACTGTGTCATATGCAGAATAGGTGAACCAGAGGTGTATGAGGGAGCACCGAGTGAAGCAGAAAGAAACACAAAAACATGTATACACATCTGCAATACAACCAGACAGGCCATACTGTAGAACACAATCTCACAACCATATGAATATTAAAATGTGCGATACAAATGTATAGACATGTCACCGGCACATACCCACAGATTGGTCCTGATGGAACTGGCAATATCAAATGCAACACACGTGGATGCATAATGGACTACCCAGCATCCCCTCCACAGCACACAACCTGCTCCCATACCTGAACGTCCACCAAATCCAGCCATACTTGGCCTACTGGTTTGGTGCAGCCACATCTACACATAGTGACCACTACGCATATGTAGTAGGTAGTGTCACCCTAGGCAGTTTCAGGATTTCAAACTATGTATCCCTTGCATGTAAAACTCCCAACACATTTTCATAATGCCAGAAGAATGTTCGGTATTTCTCTTGTTTTGGTCTTGTTCAATTTTTGGGATATCCGTCATGGGATGAGTAACCTGTGTAAACATTAGAATGGGTATGAAGATACGAAGTCCAGTCCTGTAGATATCTGGACACAAGTTGGAATGTGCAGTAGTGGTGCAAGAGACTGTCCAGCCCTAGATGGTCATGCAGAACCTACTACCCAGGATCAAACACCTGCCTGTGATGCATGCGTCCCAACATGAATAAGCGAGAGAATATGTTGCACGCATTCGCATAGTGGCACAAGGTATAAGGGTGATGAAGGCACTGACATAAACAGGATACCCCCTGATCCACTGTGTGAGGGACAATTAAAGTGTGTGTAGTTGTGACCTGACCAACAATGATACAATGCCAAATGTCCTGTGATTGTAGGAAATAACTATGTACCATACTGCATGTAACAGTTGCCTAAAGCGGTCACGTCAGGATAGAATAAACGTAATTCGTAGAAGAAACAGGCAAACAACAAAAGTGCGAAAGGTATAAGGCTCACAGCTAAGAAACAAATGAATGTTCTAAACCTGCACTGACCATGGCTATGTGTTGGCCCAAACAATCTGGTGTCCGCAGTAGGGTTACCATCTGTCCCGCTTTGCGAGGTACAGTCCCTCTTTGGACAGTTGTGTCCTGACAAAATACATTACAAATGGCAAATTTCCTGGGATTGTAAGACATAATTATGTCCCATATGTTATGTAATAGTTGCAGAAAATAATTATTTCAGTATCTAAAATACCTAAATGTTACAAGAAACAGAATAAGCAACTAAACCGCTACAACAATAGGCTTTTATGTAAGCAAATAAGTAAAGTTCTATCCTTTGTACTGACCATGGGTATATGTCGGCTTGTAAAATCTGATGTGTGTTGCAAAAATGTCCCATCTTGGCCATTTGAAAAGGTGGCAACCCAACTCCCCAGAATACATCCCAACCTGTACATATGACAATGTCAACACTACCAATGGTCAGAGCATTCACACAATAACTGGCCAGCCTCTTAACCACTCACAAAGCCAGTGACCTTTGGGGGAAAGGTGTTGAATGAGAATGACTACTTACAACAATGAAGAGTAATAGATGCATTTAACTGCAGAAAATTAGTAGTATTACGAATCTGTCAACACATTCCAAGTTAATAGTACTAATATGATAGAAGTGTCCATGATTGTCCCTGAGTTGTCATAGCCTTGTCTCTGTCACTGTAGAAACGAGTCCCCGAGTATCACAGAGGTCTTTACACATAAGTACACCAACCGTCACATCTGTTGACAGGACTATTGCGTGCCTGTAGTGAATTTATAACAGATGTCCAGAATAATATTCATTGTATCTATAAATTAATGAAATAGTCAAATGGGAAGGGAAACACATGGAAACCACCCCCCAAACAGCAATTTGTAGTGGAACAACTCTACGCCCTAAATTATGTAGCCCCAACCCAATAATGTGGTCTCCGGTGCCCAAACATCTGTGTCTGTAAACACAGGTAGAATGTTAAAATCTGGACTAACTCTGTCCATGTGCTACGTCTGATCTTTGAACAACACCAGGGCAGTTCTAGCCACCAGTTGGCTGAGCCTAGGGCAGTTCTAGCCACCAGTCGGCTGAGCCTAAACCCGGATCAGCACATGAACACCCTGACAATCAAACACGCGTATGTGCGAGGACTATAAGCGTAGGAGTTCTGAATATCCTTGGAGTGAGTAGACTTGCAGCATGGGTCCAGAGCAGTAAGAAACAGGGAATGTCCTAATTGTAGTACTGCAGTTTTCCCAGCAGGAGAATGGATGCCTGTTGTGTAAGGGAAGTGGTACAGCATATGTCAGAGTAGCTATGAACCATGGGTATACATATAAATGAGCCAGAACACCAATAGTGTAGTGGTTACAGCATCCGCCCAACGTAAAGGCATTCCCGGTTCAAGTACGACTATAGCACATAGTAATTGTGTAATGAATGCCTCTGTGTTGTAAAGCCAACATTTATACATGTAAAGGTGGCCGCGTTCGCATGGGTCCGTTAACCGGATTCTATCAAAGTGGTACTTTCATAAGGAATAAGGCACATGTAATCCCAAAGAAGTGCCTGTAAACATATGTAACTCAGAATAAGTAGATGGAAGTGCACCTGCGCAGGTGTACGCAGCTACTAACATAGCAAATGTATGTTGTCTTGTACAGCTGTAACTTTTATGTATATAAATAGATAGATGTGTGTATAGATAAATATCCACAGACATAACAGAAATATGCAATTATATATCTACATATTTATCTATATATACACATATATATAAATGTAATATATATATATATATATATATATATATATATATATATATATATATATATATATATATACACACACACATATATATATATATATATATATATACAGATATATATATATATATATATATATATATATATATATATATATATATATATATATATATATATATATATATATATATATATATATATATATATATATATATATATATATGTGTGTGTGTAAGGAACGCCGAAAGATGAAAGCAAACATAAGGGTTGTAAAGGGAATCCAGAGCAAGTAAGGAATTATGAAGTGCTTGCAGCGTATGTCTCATAAAGTTGCGCAAGTGTGAGTAGAGCACCGCTCTTCAAACCAGAGGCAGGGTTATACCAGTGGCCATAACATCGTTGAAGTGCTACGTCAACATTGTAAACAGATGGAATGTAGTACATGTTGCGACCACCTACACTTGTAACCCGCAAATCGTTCGTAATCCATAACACCAGGAAAGGCACATATGTACAAATATGAATGGATGGTGAGCCTGTGAATACACGAGGTGGTACAAAATGTGTGTAGGGCCCCAACGCTCATGAGAGGGCAATGTGTAAAGGTGTGTCATGGCTGCGATATCAGGTGTATAATGGCTGTTATGCGTGGAAACTCAACATGGGTGTGCAGGAGGAACTATGGATATGTTGTGCCGGGTACAATGGAGCAGCCCGTGGAGGTCAGCTAGTACGTAGGTGCAATTCCCAGATAGAGCGTTGTTTGCGTGGAGACATGCGTGAATGGGCGTATCGTTGTTGGACGTTGTGCATCAGGGCTGGCAGCCCGGCACGTAAAACCTATACGCCACCCATGAGCGGAACAGAGTTCTGCTGTGAAAACCCCAAACCGGGAAAAACAGAAAGACACAACTACATGAAGACAACAATATGTTGACATACAGTCACAGTAACACAAACACACATCCTATCAACAGTAATAATATGAATGTGCACAGAAACAAACACAGTAGCAGGAATAATAGGCTGCGCATATGAGTAATAGGTCGAATGACACTGTACCACATCCCAGTTAGCAGCGGCACCCCAGACATGAAAAACGTGTGACATCTGTCCGCTGTATAACGTGCAATATACTGAGCACAAGTTCACCGGAGTGAAGTGTTGGTGTCATAATGACTAAGGCAATAGTATGCTGTTGAAGCAGAGATAAAACCCAATGCGCATGTGTAAGTGTCCATGTCCGGGAAATGTATAGGTTAACGGATACACAGATGTATATATAGATAAAAATGTATATATACATATATCTATATTAATTTACATATACATATATATTCATACGGAGATATATGTATATATATATATATATATATATATATATATATATATATATATATATATATATATATACACACACACAAGGATATACTACGGATATATATAGATATATATATCTATATATATATATATATATATATATATATATATATATATATATATATATATATATATATACACAAACAACAGGTAGTGATATATACACATACACACAAAACAAAATGTATATGTCAGTGTAGATATACACATGTACATAAATAGGTTACTTCACAGCAATTAGGGGTAACATATTTACAGCCCGGGCATATGTGACTGGGAGGTCCAATAAATAAATGTTGTACCCCCCACATCGCCCAGCTAGGCCGGACAGATATACAGACAGGCAATACAAATCAATACACTGCCGCTGTTCAAAACACCGGTAGGAAAGTACCAGTGGGAGAGTTCTGCAAGGTCTACACATTAAACATGGATAACGGTGTCCCTTGCGGGACCCCAAAAATTCAGGGTACGTGTGAATCTGCTGACATCAATATGAGCAGGATGTAGGTGTACATGTAACAGTAGGTTGTGCAAGTGTGATAATACATGGGTTGACAAAACGTACGACATGTGTCCCGAGACGGGGAGAGTGGGCAATGTGTAGGGGTGTGCTCATACCCCAGCTGCGCTCGCAGTAAGTATTTGTCATGACTGCTGTAGAGGGGTGCCAGGTAGGTGGACCATGGGTATACATTAATAGGCTTAAGTGTGCAGGTGCTGGTTGCCAGAGATGTAGTAGGCCCGCCCAGTGGAAGTCAATAATATTCCCATGTGGGCATAACATACGCCTACACCTCCCAAACCTGAAGAGCACATCTACCGGATAGTCTGTAAACCATCGGGGGAATACATAGAGGCCAAATCAGTGCCTTGTACCTGATTAGCATGGACGTCCATAGTTATGTATCAGAATGTAACAAAGTCCAACTAAACACTTCCAGAACTAGTGATATTAGGTGAACAGGTGGCGGAATACAGGTAATGACAGATGACAACATGTATGAGTCATAAACAGCATGTACCTCGACAAACGTAAATGACTACATATGCTCTGTGACTGTGAATGTGTCTGATTAATAGAACCAATCGTCTAAATGTGTCCCACAGGGTGTTATGCATTGTTCCTGATACAGTGTTCATTCACAACCATTGATATGTAAGTTCTGCTACTGATGGAAAGTGCATAATTTGCTGACCACCTTAGGTAGATGATAGCATAATAGAAGAGGTTCAACACCTGTACGCCTGTGAGGGACACACCCATCTGGGCAGTTGTGTCCTGCAAAATGACAGTTATGGCACATGGCCTGTGAGTTCGGGAATGGAGGCTATATAGTGTGTGTAGTGGTGTCAGACATCAATTTGTTGTATCAGTAACAGTTACATGTAATAGGAAACAGTATTATCAATTGTAATGCTACATGAATAACCTTAACGTATGCAAACCGTGGAAGTCGTCCGTTTACTACTGGCTGTGGGTATGTGTTGCCTTGACACATGTGATAGCTCTACATATAGGGTCTATAGGGCCGCCACTATTCTGAATGGCCAAAGTGGGACCTACTCTGTAGAAATGTCAGATGTACCAGGGCAGAACATACCTACAGCCATGCATAGTACAGAAATATACATATCGGAACAAATCAAAGCGTAGTCTAGCAGCAGTAAAGTTGCTTATGCTACTACATATGACATATCCACATGTCAGTTATACAAGACCTGTAACAAGCAACCAGTACAGATAAGTACAACATGAGAATGTCCCCTAATCAGGATAGTTGTAATGGCTAGAGTATTGTTCATACCACTCAACTGTCCCTGAATGTCACGTACGTCCCTGAGTTTGACTGAAAGTTTAACTCTCTCCCTCTTAATCCCTCCTAAAATTAGTGGCTGTTGAAGGAAAGGTGGTGAATTACACTTACTGACTAATGACAATAAGTAAGAGTTATAAACAACTGTTACTTCAGAATATGTGTATTAAGTCATATGCTCTGATTCTGTCAATGTTTCAAGTTAATAGCACTACTTTTGTAAAAGTGTCCCTGATTTTTTCTTGACCTGTCCTTGATTCTGTAGAAATGTGTCCCCAATTGGTGGAGAGTTCTTGTATTGTCACATGAGATATGCGTAATGAGGGACTGTCCCATGCAAAGTGGGAAAGGTGTCACTCCTACAGTCTCCCGTCATGCAATCTGAAAGATGGACAACGTGCAGTAGGTATGCGGTAGCATGACTCGGCGGACAGCTGCATTAACAAACTCAAGTCACATGTTAGCATTGCAGAGTATCGGTTCCCATGTATCAGGCAGATGGGAGCAGATCATATGAGGAACACGCATATAATATGATTATGTCACTGGACAGGCAGCCGAGTCTGTACAGTCGAACGCCTGCTGTCGTAAAATGGTTACACATACCCGATACTGTAGTCATGTAGTCCAATGTAATACGCATCACAAGGGATCACACACACCCAGCGTGAGTGACAAATGTAAGCGGAAATGTCGGTGAGCGAGCGGCTGTAAGCGTGTTTGTCTACCAGTATGCCAGTAATGCACTGTCAAAGAAATGTGGAGTCTAAACGTGTATAAGGTGCTGTGACCAGAGGTCAGCAGTGCTTAACACTGTGCAAACCCACGCACAACTGCTCCCACCTGCTGGAATGTGCCTTACCCAGTCTGTATCCAAAGGAGTCGGCCTGTCTGCAAACAAAGAACCGCCCTATACACGTGATGGTAGAAGTACCCTGCACACATAGCTCATGTGAATTAACAATAGACCATGGCATATGTACAGACAATAGACCACACACACACCATACAACGCAGACATCCAACAGTATAGCAATGTACTGGCAGATATGTCCAGACCACTGGTGTATGCATGCCTGGCCGTCCTGTGTTTCAGTGTGTGAGCATGCCCAGTATGACTGCTACGCATGTTGTCGACCGACATTACCATCATACCGTCATGTGTGTGAGCATGCCAAGTATGGTCAACTGTATTGCATGTGTCACATGTCCAGATAGTTAGTACTGTGTTGCTGATCCCTCCGTTCTACACAGACAGGTGTCATGCTGTGTCTGCAGGGTAGCTAATGGTCATGTGGCATTGACAGTTGCTACATGTCTGCATAGCGTGGGGGGACATCCAACCACAACCACAGTCCTACACAGCACTGTGGGTGGAGCACACAACTCTCACATGTGTAGGTTTGACAGGGGGCACAGCCAACAGTTGTACACATCTGCTGCTACTGTACTGGTATGCCAGGTACTCCATGTCATTGTGTGGACCTACCTAAATTGCTGGTTGGAGGGATACCAGGGTACGTCAGTTCCCAGCTTTAATTGCCAGCACAGTGGTGTTGGACATCCTAGCTTACACAACCTACATCAAACTGCCTGGCCTGTGTGTGTCTTAGGGGGTTGGGGTCATTCATTAAGCATATCCATAGGCCATCGTATATCATTTGTCTGTATTGGTCCACATCTGTCCAGCTGCATTGAACGTGTGTGGGCTGTACGGACACACATGATGGTCAGCCCATAATCTGCAGTGGGTTAGGACACCCTGTGTACTACAGGCTACCATTGTGATCCCAGTATGTGCTACAGAGGTCATGGTGCCACTATGGATGTGTACTGTCTGCTGCCCTAACATTTGGCCACCACAGTCACTTGTATGCTCACATACATACCATAGCAATGGGTAACTACACATTCTAATACAACTGCCACTTGTTAGGTCAATAGACATACCCTGGGTGTGTTCCAGACTTGAGGACGGTGCTGGAGTGCTGCCTATGTCGGATGCACACAGTGCACCTCTTATTCATGGCTGAGCACAGGTACTGTCATGTTTGGCATCCATTGTACTGTGTGCGGGTCAGAGAGGGGAAATCCGTGGGTACCTACTGTTTCAGTGCATATGCCTTGTGTTGCCTCTTTGCCAAGGGCAGGTAATACTGTGCTCGGGCTTTTGCTGACTGTGCCCTGCTCAGGTAGTTCCTTCACCAAGTCACACTGTGCCTTTACAGGCCTTGGCAGTGGTGTTGGGCTGTGTGGTTCTGCCCCATGCTGTTCCTGCTGCAACTGTTACTGCAGGATAAGACTGTGTAGCATAGCAAATACCATAACAACTTGTATGCATGTAGCTTGTGAATACTGCAGAGCTCCAACGGATGTGTCCGGATACCAGAACTGTGAACTGAGCATCCCAAACACATGCACAAGTATATGTCTTGCCTGTGCATCCGCCTCAGTATGGTGTGAGTGTTCAGGTGTGTGTGCATTGCTGATGGGTGTCATCAGCCACGACACCAGTGTTTACCCAGCATCCCCCACTAGGAGACTGTAGGGGATGTCTATATTGGCACTGGTGTGCTACAGCTGTGTCAGAAGCCATATATCAGACACATCATAGCTTCCAGGGCAGACAGCACACACATTCAATCTCATGCCCTGGCCATCGCATATGGCCTAGCTGTTGGAGGGTATGCCCCTGCAGTGACTGTAGGCCCTACCCCGCTCACTGGGTGGTGCTACGATGTGTATGTGTGTGCAGGCTATAGCACCAAGTACCCCAGGGTAGTCATCCATGTGGTTGAACAAATGCATATTGCTGGTCTACTAATCATGTGTGTTGAGGACATGTACGTGCTCACTAGCATGTGTTGACATGGCGCCTGTGAACTGGTGCAATACTCTGGATGCAGATGCCTGTGAGATACCCATGATATCCCCAGTTGTGCTGTGTGAGGTACCTGTGGCTAGTACACCTAGGCCAACACATACCATGATATCCACTGTGATGTGTTTCCCTCGGCCTGTTTGATGTGTCAGGTGTGGCAGGCACAGGTCAACAAGCTGCTGTAGGAGGTCTCTGTCCACCCCATAGTGCTCCAACATCCCCGGCCCATTTAGCCCCTGGTAAGTCACTCTCGGTCTATAAAGTCTTACGTCACCCCAGTAAGGGTTGTTCGGCAGCATACACATCCTCACTGCCCCAGCCTCCTGCACATGTTGGTATATGTTGCCTGCTGCAACCCGTGTTATTTGGTTGGACTGTGTCGTGAAATGTCCCTGCAGGTCTACACCGGTGGTGTAGAGTGTGGACGAAACCTGTGTGTATGCTGCTTGCTCGCATTAACTAACTGTTCATGTGCGGGCTGGCCATGTCATCTGCTGATTGTGCTAATCAACACCTGTTTGTGCAGCCTGTACACCCTGACTACCCCACCACTGCTGTCATCCCTCCCAATGTCTCCAGGCAGGTATAGACACACACCTAGCTTAGGTGTACTAAGGCAGGAGCACTCCTGAGGCACAGTTCTGCAATGTACATACAGTATGCCTGCCCCCCCTCCCATGCTTTCAACTATATTCGAGACCTGCACCCGGCTGACTACACATATACACTCCAGGGACCAGCAGCACGCCCTGGTGATAAATGTGATACACTATAGTCAACCTCATCTGCATAGTATACTCTTCTAATGAATAGTTATATGACCCATACCGAACCTCCAAATTAATAACCACTGCTCAGTGTCGCTCAGATCCATACACAAATGGCAACAGGTGCCTTACTATCACCATATTTGATGTCCCATGGTCTTCCCAGCAACAAAATAACCGGTGTCTACATGACTACAACCCGTGGCCCTGCACATTACAGACGATGTGCATTACCACCACGCCATGGCAGATATACATAGATCCCAGGTTATCACATACAGATCATCTGGCACAAACATTCAATAGTGCTGATGTCCCCAGACATATATGTTCACATCTATATCCAGCTCTACATCTACATATATCATATATATTATTTGTATACATATATACATGGATATATATATATATATATATATATATATATATATATATATATATATATATATATATATATATATATATATATATATATATATATATATATATATATATATATATATATATATATATATATATATATATATATATATATATATATATATATATATATATATACATACACACACATACATGTACACACATATGTAGCTATGGCATTTATATCACAACAGCGGATCACATGACAGCAATGCATTAGACAGGAATGAAAAGGAAACTACATGTGCCACCTGCATCATGTAGTGTTGTTACTATCAAGGCACATGTGTTATGTTGCGTCACATGGGTTAGACCGTATCAAGGGTAAGAGTAGGGCTACTGACAGTTACTCACCAGATCTATTGGTGAATGTATGTGTTGACAACTCAGTGTCTTGGCAGAATATGCGGGCTGTGGACACTATATAGGTCAGCAACAAAACACACTGAGCATATCTCGCAGCTAGCCACCCACAGATACCAACACATACAGTATAACTGCCAAACACACACACACCTGCCATGCCTTGGAATCGAGCACCTACCTGTCTAGTCTAACACACTACAGCATTATGCAGTAACAGAACGCGCTACCGAGTTCCAGCATCACCGCACTCCCACAGGCATACATCTAGGTGGATGACATCATCCGCAAAGGCAAAGATGCCAATAGGAAATGTATGGTGAGTGAGCCGTCTAAAAGCAATACTCTGTCCCCAGGCAGCTGGAAACACACACACACAGACGCACACTTGGCAGGGCTGGGAGTCGAACATACACCTAACTACCTTATCACACTACAGCATTATGCAGTTACAGAATGCGCTACTGAGATTACTGGTACACAGCACTCCCAGAGGCATACTTCTAGGTGGATGACATCATCCGCAAAGGCAAAGACGCTGATAGGGAATGTATGTGGATTGAGCAGTCTAGAAGCATTACTCTGTCACCAGGCAGCTGGAAACACACACACACAGACACACACTTGGCAGGGCTAGGAGTCGAACATACACCTAACTACCTTATCACACCACAGCATTACGCAGTTACAGAACGCGCTACTGAGATTACTGGAACACAGCACTCCCAGAGGCATACTTCTGGGTGGATGATGTCATCCGCAAAGGCAAAGACGCTGATAGGGAATGTATAGAGAGTGAGCAGTCTAAAAGCATATTACTGTCCCAAGGTAGACATAGACAAATACATGGCAGTGGTGTGAGCAGGACAACTGCCTATCTACGGATCACTATTACAACACTACATAGATACGAGATGCACCACAGACAGTACACCCTTCAAGACAGTCAACCAGTGTGTTCAATGTAGGCATCCATCCTGACGTAGGGTATGGACATCTGTTGCTTGGATGACCACCATCGCTATAAAGGATGTCAATGGCCATGCCCATACACAGAGGCACATCACCGACACAAGGTGTCACTGGGCATGCTCACACACTTAGTATCACACGTCCGTTTGGAATGTACTGTGTGTCCATCTACACAACGGCATACTGGGCATGCTCACACACTTAGCAGTTGCAAAGGGCTGTCTTGCATGCACACGGATTCTAAACACGGAAGGGCACAGTTTGGAAAGTACTGTGTGTCCATCTACACAACGGCGTACTGGGCATGCTCACACACTTAGCAGTAGCAAAGGGCTGTCTTGCATGCACACGGATTCTAAACACGGAAGGGCACAGTATGGTGTTACTGTCCCCATGTACATGAAGGCCACTCACATGTACTGACCAGTACACACTCAAGAGCCATCACAGATGTCTCAGGTGCAGATCACAAAGGTAAACACCGCATTCTACTATGTAGCCCTCAGACATCACAATGTCCTTGGACCAGCAACACACATCCATACATTACCACAACACCGTGTGACTCATGACCAGTGGACTGTACATAGGTCTACAGCAACTGTGCAGACTACACATGTACTGACAGGGTTCCATCATGTGTTATGCAATGCAATGATACCACTGTACATAACCAGGTTGGCTCTACACATAACAGGGGCCCTGAGTCTTACACAGCTGTGACAGATGACTGCCGCTGTACACCACAGAACACATATGTTTGGATATGACATACATGTAATCGTAGTGGATATGTGCATGGACCACACACACACACACACACACACACACACACACACACACACACACACACACACACATACACACACACAACTCATATGTACATAGCATAGCTTTTGCTGTCCTCCATGCAGACAAGTGGCTACAGCAATCACACGCATGCACATGGAAGGTAGGTCCTTGGCTGTTGAATGCTAACAGTACATGAGGTAGCAATGTTGGCCGAGGTAACATTCCCTCTGTACTAGTTACCCATGACACCCATCATATCATACAACAGTCCATGTGTTATGTATGTCATCACACATGTCCACCAATTGCAATGCATACAAACATGGCTACATGACAGGCATGTATGACCAACACACATGTACATGTAGTGGTGTGCATGCAGCTACCATGAATGTGCAGTAGCTGATGTATGTAATTCATCTGTGCCTAACTACAACATGCAGTTGCTATGCTGCCCCATCATTGACACCTGTATATGGTGAAATACTGACAGTACGGTAGGATGTACATCAGGTATGGATGGATGTGTGTACATAAAGTGGTGATTCACCTTTGCAGATGGATGTTTGCCGGGGACGGCTCACAGGTGTGTCACAAGCCATCCTACCATTACATGTGCAAACAGTATGCTATGTTACTGTTACTTGACGGTGAAGACATAAAACCTACACAGCGGTTGGGTGTTACTGACTGTAAGTCACTTGACACCTGTAACACTTACATCCTCCTGTGTGGATATAGCAGCACAATTGCCGAAGGTAGCGTTGGTACACATAATGCGGCCAATACTGCTGCATGTCTGTTAGACATATCATCATATAGCAGGTGTATCATTCACAGTACTGCCATGTGTGTTTGCCTATGTGACCATATATGCCACATATGGTGGGAATACATCCCAATTGTTACACACCCCTGTACACTGTTGTAGAGATCTGTACATACTGCAGTGTGGAAAGCATGACGTAGGCAGGGGTGGTGTGTGTATTACACACATGTCAGCTATCCGTATGTGAATGACATTTGTGGACTCCACATGTGTGTGTGTGTGTGTGTGTGTGTGTGTGTGTGTGTGTGTGTGTGTGTGTGTATGTATGTATGGCTGTCTGGTGCATGGATTGAGGGTGTATGCTACCATACACAACAGACAGGATCCCTAGCCCCTCATGGTGATGCAGTCTACTACCCTGTTGATGTCATCGGTCTCAGCCTTACTGGCTACCTGTACATCTTCATTCTCTGTGTCGCGTTGTGTGGGTGCACAGTACTGTGAGGGTGATTACCACATAGGCAGGGGTCCTTACCTCAACACTATCGAGTGTGCATTATAGTGTTGTTGACCCCGTGAGTGTGGGCATGTTACTGTGTGTTTTTGTTTATGTCTGTGTGTGTTCTCATCCTGTAATGTGACAGGGTATTACTGCTACACAGTGAGGCTTCATGCTATCAAGTGGCCTCTAATGTTATCATCGGCCAGACCTCTGTGTAACCCCCCCGCACCATGTCAACATATCTGTGATATGACCTGGTATGGATGTCACGTCTCTAGCCGCTGTAGCCTATTAAACAGCCCACATGTTTCTGGATCAGAAGATGTGTGGACATCTGTGTTATGGTAGCCTTTCTAACAGTCAGGTTAAGGCTACGTATAGCATGCTGGTATTGCCATACATGCCTGTGAGTACTCCTCATTTACACATGGGAAACTGCAAACACTGCTACTTGTTGGCACATGCAAGTAGACCATAAGGAGGGAACCAGGGCATCATTACCAACATGCTGTTACTGTTGTTACCAAGACACATACTGTGAACATATAACAATGCATTATAAACCTGTAGTACATGGTATGTCTGATGCATGTCAACAGTACACAACTAATGTAATATACACTTCTCTCACTATTCTGTTCACCCTGTGCATCAGACCATTCGAGCATGTCCCTGCACCGATGGTGTGGATGACAGGGATGCGGCACGGACATCATCAAATGCACAGGGTGATAATGTTTGCCAGGGGCATAGGCTGCACCAGTGCATGACATCATGTGTGTGGGTAAGGGCCGGTGATCTGATTGGACATGTGTGGTCGTTATGCATGTGGGTGTTGCGGTGCCCTACAGATGTATTTGCTGTGTGTGTGTATGAGTGCACACAGTTCTGCCTTTTGCCAGGCCTACACAGGGGTATTATTGACAGCTCCAGATTGTACAGACCAGGATGTACAGCTCACTGTGTCTGGCCACGTGACCTGTGCCTGCCAGGGATTGCACGGGCACTACCAGGCAGAGGTACAGATTGGCTACTGTCCAATGACACATGTCCACTGGAACCATGTCCCTGCTGAGAACGTCCAAGGCCACGTCCACGTGGCCTGCTGTGTCCTGGTTTGGACAGTGCAGCACCAGCTGCACTGCTACTGCTACCGGCACTATGGGAGTGGGCATGTGAGGTGGCTCGTTCATGTTGACCTGCACTAGGTGGTGTAGCTGGCCTACGTCCACTTGGCCTATGCCTCACTCCTATCAGATGTTCCAGCACAGACAGCTCACGCTCGTGGATTGCCATGCCACGGTCAAGCATTCTGACCATGTCACCCAATCGCCTGTCCAGAACATCAGCAATCAGGTGCAGATCACAAAGGTAAACACCGCATTCTACTATGTAGCCCTCAGACATCACAATGTCCTTGGACCAGCAACACACATCCATACATTACCACAACACCGTGTGACTCATGACCAGTGGACTGTACATAGGTCTACAGCAACTGTGCAGACTACACATGTACTGACAGGGTTCCATCATGTGTTATGCAATGCAATGATACCACTGTACATAACCAGGTTGGCTCTACACAAAACAGGGGCCCTGAGTCTTACACAGCTGTGACAGATGACTGCCGCTGTACACCACAGAACACATATGTTTGGATATGACATACATGTAATCGTAGTGGATATGTGCATGGACCACACACACACACACACACACACACACACACACACACACATACACACACACAACTCATATGTACATAGCATAGCTTTTGCTGTCCTCCATGCAGACAAGTGGCTACAGCAATCACACGCATGCACATGGAAGGTAGGTCCATGGCTGTTGAATGCTAACAGTACATGAGGTAGCAATGTTGACCAAGGTAACATTCCCTCTGTACTAGTTACCCATGACACCCATCATATCATACAACAGTCCATGTGTTATGTATGTCATCACACATGTCCACCAATTGCAATGCATACAAACATGGCTACATGACAGGCATGTATGACCAACACACATGTACATGTAGTGGTGTGCATGCAGCTACCATGAATGTGCAGTAGCTGATGTATGTAATTCATCTGTGCCTAACTACAACATGCATTTGCTATGCTGCCCCATCATTGACACCTGTATATGGTGAAATACTGACAGTACGGTAGGATGTACATCAGGTATGGATGGATGTGTGTACATAAAGTGGTGATTCACCTTTGCAGATGGATGTTTGCTGGGGACGGCTCACAGGTGTGTCAAAAGCCATCCTACCATTACATGTGCAAACAGTACGCTATGTTACTGTTACTTGATGGTGAAGACATAAAACCTACACAGCGGTTGGGTGTTACTGACTGTAAGTCACTTGACACCTGTAACACTTACATCCTCCTGTGTGGATATAGCAGCACAATTGCCGAAGGTAGCGTTGGTACACATAATGCGGCCAATACTGCTGCATGTCTGTTAGACATATCATCATATAGCAGGTGTATCATTCACAGTACTGCCATGTGTGTTTGCTTGTGTGACCATATATGCCACATATGGTGGGAATACATCCCAATTGTTACACACCCCTGTACACTGTTGTAGAGATCTGTACATACTGCAGTGTGGAAAGCATGACGTAGGCAGGGGTGGTGTGTGTATTACACACATGTCAGCTATCCGTATGTGAATGACATTTGTGGACTCCACATGTGTGTGTGTGTGTGTGTGTGTGTGTGTGTGTGTGTGTGTGTGTGTGTGTGTGTGTGTGTGTATGTATGGCTGTCTGGTGCATGGATTGAGGGTGTATGCTACCATACACAACAGACAGGATCCCTAACCCCTCATGGTGATGCAGTCTACTACCCTGTTGATGTCATCGGTCTCCGCCTTACTGGCTACCTGTACATGTTCATTCTCTGTGTAGCGTTGTGTGGGTGCACAGTACTGTGAGGGTGATTACCACATAGGCAGGGGTCCTTACCTCAACACTATCGAGTGTGCATTATATTGTTGTTGACCCCGTGAGTGTGGGCATGTTACTGTGTGTTTTTGTTTATGTCTGTGTGTGTTCTCATCCTGTAATGTGACAGGGTATTACTGCTACACAGTGAGGCTTCATGCTATCAAGTGGCCTCTAATGTTATCATCGGCCAGACCTCTGTGTAACCCCCCCGCACCATGTCAACATATCTGTGATATGACCTGGTATGGATGTCACGTCTCTAGCCGCTGTAGCCTATTAAACAGCCCACATGTTTCTGGATCAGAAGATGTGTGGACATCTGTGTTATGGTAGCCTTTCTAACAGTCAGGTTAAGGCTACGTATAGCATGCTGGTATTGCCATACATGCCTGTGAGTACTCCTCATTTACACATGGGAAACTGCAAACACTGCTACTTGTTGGCACATGCAAGTAGACCATAAGGAGGGAATCAGGGCATCATTACCAACATGCTGTTACTGTTGTTACCAAGACACATACTGTGAACATATAACAATGCATTATAAACCTGTAGTACATGGTATGTCTGATGCATGTCAACAGTACACAACTAATGTAATATACACTTCTCTCACTATTCTGTTCACCCTGTGCATCAGACCATTCGAGCATGTCCCTGCACCGATGGTGTGGATGACAGGGATGCGGCACGGACATCATCATATGCACAGGGTGATAATGTTTGCCAGGGGCATAGGCTGCACCAGTGCATGACATCATGTGTGTGGGTAAGGGCCGATGATCTGATTGGACATGTGTGGTCGTTATGCATGTGGGTGTTGCGGTGCCCTACAGATGTATTTGCTGTGTGTGTATGAGTGCACACAGTTCTGCCTTTTGCCAGGCCTACACAGGGGTATTATTGACAGCTCCAGATTGTACAGACCAGGATGTACAGCTCACTGTGTCTGGCCACGTGACCTGTGCCTGCCAGGGATTGCACAGGCACTACCAGGCAGAGGTACAGATTGGCTACTGTCCAATGACACATGTCCACTGGAACCATGTCCCTGCTGAGAACGTCCAAGGCCACGTCCACGTGGCCTGCTGTGTCCTGGTTTGGACAGCGCAGCACCAGCTGCACTGCTACTGCTACCGGCACTATGGGAGTGGGCATGTGAGGTGGCTCGTTCATGTTGACCTGCACTAGGTGGTGTAGCTGGCCTACGTCCACTTGGCCTATGCCTCACTCCTATCAGATGTTCTAGCACAGACAGCTCACGTTCGCGGATTGCCATGCCACGGTCAAGCATTCTGACCATGTCACCCAATCGCCTGTCCAGTACATCAGCAATCTTTTGTTGAGAATATGCCAATGCCTGGATGTTGTCATTTAGAGTACGGATAGCAGCTGTCTTGAAGCCTCTGGCCTTCTCTGTTCTGCCGTTCAGCACATGCCTGTGCCACCATTACAGTCTGGAACATGTGTCTGGTGACACCAGCTGCTGTGCTCTGTCCTGCAGGTGCATGTCTGGCAGAGGTCCTCCTACGAGCAGCACTGGCCACATGCCTGTGTGGCACGTCTGCAGTCATTACACTGACACCATGATGTGGAGACACACCTTCTGTAGCCACCACACGTTCCTGCTCCAAGCTAACATACGCTGACTGTCCTTCCTCTATGGACACTGGTGATGGGGTATGTGTTGGCATGAGAACTGTGTGCGGGGAAGAGGGGGACATAGCTGGGATGGCAACCATTGGCACAGATTCAGCCCCTGACAACCCTGCCTGTACCTCATGCATATGTTCATCACTGCTAGTATCTGTGGGGACACTAACATCAGATGGACCGCAGGAGGGTAATGCACCTACATTACCTGTGAATGCAAAGAAATACTCTACATTACAATAGAAACACACACACACACACACACACGCACACACACGCACACACACACACAGACAGACACACACAGACACACACACAGGCACACACACACAGACACACACACAGACACACCATGCATGTGATTTGACAGACGGCATGCAGCATGCATGTGATAGAGCAGACGGCATGCAGCTCAGACATTAATAGTGGTAGTTAGCATACCTCCCTGGGTTGTTCACAACAGCAAGCAGGTGTCATATCAGTAGCCATGCAGTTCACACAATCATGGTAGTAAGCATGCATCCCTGTGATACACCATGTGGACCAGCACAGGTTAACAGTACACATGGCTGAAGTGACCTTGACATGTAATCTGCTGACGTGTGCATTGACATGCATACATGTCTGACACAATGGTGTCCTGACACATGTACAGCGTTGTAATGGGTATCAAATTGCAGTGTTGTCTGTATGTCCTACAGATAGAATGCACGTTTAGCAAATGTGCATTAGCATGGAAGGGTAGTGTGAGGCATCTACATTACTATACAGAGTGAAGTACTGACACTGTGCCATTGCATGGCATCATGAGGCATCTATATTGCTATACAGTGTGTAATATGCACACATTGCATAGCCATAACTTCGTGCATACACATGACATAACTGTGGATTGTGACCCACATTGCTGAGGTGTATACACACCAAACCATGCTGTGTCATGTGACAGGTCACTGGAAGACCTACGGATGACACCCCTGCACAACTACTACAGAGTCTTAGCTGCCTGGCAACCATGTCCACACATGGCAGACTTGTCAATACACCATGTCCCACATGACATTGATGTACCACACACACGAGGTGCACGGCTGACAGTGATGCCCTACAGCAGCAAGGGAAATGTATGGTATCTGTGGCCTGATGTGGTGTCAATGTCTGTGGAAGCTGTACAGGTGACTACTGTCATGCTATGACACAGTCATGATGTTCAACACATCTTATATGGACGACTTACGTTACAACTCCACTAGCTGTGCACAGGCTTTTAGGATGTCCAGTGTACCACATCAACTGTATAATCAGTCAACTAAGGCTGTAGCTGGACCATGTGTGGACAATGTGCAACAGGGTGTATACACATCACATCTACTGTGTGGCTACATGTCTCTGGCCATCCTCCATGGCCATGTGGGAACATGTGTTGGCCAAATGTTTGTGATGGCCGTCTAGCTCACATGTCTGTGTAGTCCCATACGACATACACCCATAGATGTCAGATATGTCACCGTCCACAGAGCTATGCAGACAATGGGTTGTATGTTTGGTACGTGGGGTATGTATTATGGGATAGTGTGACAATATTGCAGCCGGAACACTACATGTCTGGGACATGTCAGATGGCACATCACAATGTGTGCACCCATTGCAGGGGCATATAACACAATGGTGACTCCTGTGGGCTGCCCATATCCCAGCTCACTGTGTGGTACTGCTTGCATACCACACATGTGTTGTTCCAATGTATAGTACATATGCCTACATTGAACAACACCTCCACCATTGTATGCACAACTGTCCACACATGTAGCAATGACAGATACTGTGGTTTCATGTCGGTGTTTCATTTTGTTTGTATATATTGCACATGGGTAGCCAGTGTGAATGATGGGAGATGCGACCTGTATATTGTGACTGGACCATACATCATGTGTACATGTGTTAACTGGCCACATGGTGAATAGATATATGCATTAACATGCCTGATACTGATGACAGTCTCACCTGCAATGGACTGATGTCTGTGCGGCACGCCAGAGGTACCTGTATAGGGGTGACACAGCAGTTTGAACATTATCCATGACTGTATGACAGCCACAGAGTGCACTGTGCATGTTAACACATTTGCCTGTACAATAGCATATAGTATGCACATGTGTACATACACAGGGTAGCATACTGTAGTATGCAACATGTGTGTAAACATACCTTGCATATGATGTTACATTACATATTGTACAGTGACACATGCAACTAAATGGGATATAATAGTCATATGTGCAGTAGTGACTTACCAGGCAACTCCAGGCTCATTGGCTGGGAGAATCCCACCTCCACGATGGCAGCTAGTGTTTGTGGATGATGTTCTGAGGGTGTCCCCAGGCTGTCCAGTAGCTCTTTAGTGTGTGTGAGTGGGAGCTGGATTGGTGGCCCACCACCTGTCCCACCTTGTTCCCTGGTGATTGCAGTGGCACGCTGTTTCGCATGTCGTATCAAGTCCGTGCAGTGTCTGCGCACCTGCTGGTAGGTGTGGTTATGGCCACCCACATCATTAACCCTCCTGCAAAGGTCCTGCCACAGGTCATCACGCTGATGGGCATGCTGTGGCACATGGCTGAACAACACCTCATATTTCTCATGGAGGTACGGGATGAGGACATTGTCCTCCTGGCGGCTGTACGCTGGCAGGCATGAATGAGGCATTATCTGGAAGACATAATGATGGTGACAGGTCACAGTATCACAGAGATGTACAGCGATACAGCTGCAAATACATTTGTATTAAATCTAGTACATCTGCCCAGTTATCTTTGCCAATCATCATGACACTGACATGACTGACATGTTTGTGTCACACACATGTAACACCCGTTATGCATTGGATATCATCACCATATATGTGAGCCACTGCATTACATTGTTCATACTCCATGTGAATGCTGTCTTGATATGGGCATGTCTGTTTGCCTATACTGGTGTTCTTACCTATCAACACATGCCTGGATGTGTCCACAGTGATGCTGTTGACCTTGATGCTGTGTATATGTCACATATCAACACATACACTGCCTTAATGGACATGAGCAGTGACAATGCACACATACGCACGGAACCTTTACATGCATGTGTTTTGCCATATACGTCTACATGGCACTGTACAGCAGTTCAACATCCTGCCACGGATCGCCTATGCTGCACATGTGATAGATATGGGACAATGGCTAGCCAGACATCATTCGCAGGGATGGTTATCAACTATAGCATGTATGGGCAAGGTTTCCTAGCTGTATCTGACAGCCATTTTGCCACCACGAGGTGCATCAGTGCCACATTACTGATCCAGACAGTTAATAATACATCTACCATGCGGTCATCACACCATGTATGACAGAGATGACATGTGCAGCTTTGATGGACAGGGTTGCATTGTATGGCGGGAGTATGTAACATGTATGGCACAGGGATCTGTCCAGCATGTGGCGATCCTTGTAGTAGGGCGGTGGCTGTCCATGACGTATGTCTTTCAGATCAGGATATGTACGTGTAGCATGTCCAACATCACAGTGTAGCACATGTCTTTATGCAAGGTAGCCAGCATGCTGCATAGTGGAGGTGAGGATTGTGAAGGCTGGTATCGCTCATCCATGCATGGCCAATACCCCTTAAAGGTGATATGCGATCCGATATTGGTCACCCGAGTGCTGAGTATGCCTGTCCAATGATCTCCATGCTCATGGATGGCACCCTGTCATGACATGGGTGCCTCGTATGACTACCTAATAGGCCTGGAGATGTCACCAACTCAGGGAGGTGAACTGCACAGCACCATCCCTTACACAGTGTCCATAATGTTGACCGCTGCCTAGGTGGTAGTTAATGGGTACAGGGTTATACACCTAGCGGTAACAATGCTATTGTCAGCTGTCAGATTGTGCACATATGTCACACATCTCACCCACAAAGCCCATTCTGCATGTTGTCCACAACACTGACACAGCTATTGCTCCTAGGTCATGGCCATTCACATCCCTACATACACACATGCCTCCCATTTGTCTGTGTGGTATGGGCTACAATGAGGGGGAGTACAAAACATTAACCCTGTTTTACTGTAGCTGGCACTGGTGTGATATGCATATGTCACTCTGACACCTTTTGTAGTGTTGATTCTGTCAACAGGCCACAGGTAGAACACTCCTGTGTCATACAAAGGTACATCTAGTATACTCTGTGTAGCTGGAACACGGTATGTGTGATGATGTCCTATGACCTGTCACAGGTATGCTATGCAGTGTGAAATCATCTGTACTGTCATCTACTTCATTACTGCTAACAGCTACATTGATAAAGGTTCATAGACTTGCAGACCATACTCAGCAGGGTAATAGTGCAATGCCTGCAGTTATGACTGTCGCCTCCACTTGTGGGTTGCAGTGGGTTGATATTATCCAACACCCTATCTGTATTGCATATTCATGCTCAGCACTTGTTCAGACCTTGTGAGCACTTCATGAGCTACTAATTACTATAGCACCCATTCCAACTCATTTCTTACAAGTACACTGTCTGTCCTTACATTTCCAGCTTGCTTACAGTACAACAGCTGTTGTACACACATAACTCACATATCTTGTGAGACATGGTTGAATATACAGGCATGTCCAACTGTCACATACCAGTGCAATTGCCTGTCTATATGATGAATAAGGTGAACATGTGGTAATAGAGCAATTGTCTCATGTACAAAGTCAATGCTCACCTCCCAACATACGACACTACAGCCTGTGGGAGATGCACATATGTAGCCACGCTAGCGGTAATGCTCTCACCAACCCAGACTGAACCTGACATTCATGTGTGGACGTATAACATTTGCAACACACCCCTCTCATCAAATAGTCTCTCAAGATCTCCACCACCACAGGCCACACATAGTATGAGTACGACATTTGCAGAACCTCTCCATACTCTGTGTAGGCACCAGGGGCAGCCCCCATCACCAAACACAACCGCAATTACTTATAGCCCACAGACTCATGTGTGCCCATCAAATACAGCCAATAGGGTGTTATAACATACCCAACACACCAGTCATAGGTGACTCTGTAGGCGGTCACACTGATGTCCCACTCAGCAGGCTACACAAGGCGATAGTCGCTTACATCTAACTGTCGGGTAACTGGTTCTGCAACATGACGTATGCACCCATGCCACACCTCACCAGGTACAATTTGACTGTCATGCTCCATGTTAGTGTGACTGCCCTGAGATGTAACTTCCCAGACTACATGTGCAGGGACATGCAATAGCTCTCCGGTCTTGTAGCCCAGAAGGTATCGGCCAAGCCATAGGGAGCATTCTGCATTCATCCAGACTAGATACCACTGTACAACAACTGACTGTTTAACTTCAACAGTTGCCTATGCTTCTGCTGTCATTCCACAGGCATCCAGTATCTGTCTGCTTTGAATGACATGGTCAACAAAACACGATGCTTTGGCACAGATGACCTGCACCTGTCAGCCCTGGGAGTACGGATAACATGTAAGGCTCTTGCTGCTCCTATACTGCCTGTCTTGCACAGTTTCCAATAACATTCACCACCAGAACGGGAATAGGCAAGCAAAACATGGGGTCATGTGACTCAATGCTTCACATCATCTCTGAAGCATGCAGGCAAGGCACTCCTTATAATGGACCACATCAATATCTCTGCAGTGACTGGGACTTGCCTCTAGGCTCCGCATAGCACACCTGCACTGACAGGTTATACACAGACCACACCTTTTAGTCATGTAACCTGGACCGGAACACCCACGGCTGAAGTGTGTCCATATTTCACTATGTTGTGCACACCTCCTGGCTGATTACTTAGCACAATGCATCAGAGGTGATTCATGTGCAACTAACTGTGGCCAGAACTGCTATACAAATTGTAACATGCTATGGATTCAACAACATACCCCACGGTTACCGGCCCTCATTTCTTGGTGTACTGGACAGTAGGGTTCAGACAGGTACTACTGATGTGCGACTGACACTACCCCACACTTAACTGGGATAGCTACTCATGTACCGACACATTAGGCCAACACTGTCCAGGATTCATAACCTCCACTCCGCTGGATCAACCCATACACACCACCACCAAGACCAACAATATCCTAGACATGGACATTACCAACATGTCACTGGTGTTCCACACCCATGGTTATCCCCTCGTTGGTAGTTTCCGAACATATGTTAATCACCCTTGTTATCCACATCCCGGCACCACACCCTTCACGTCCTACACAGTACAAGATTAGTACAACGCCTACTACAGACGTCTTATGACAGCAGTAGTAAACATCATGACACCCATGCAGATGGACAATGCACATACAAACACTGAAACATACCCCAGTGCACTTTATTAGCACTTACACGACTGCATGGATCATGCTATTCCAAACAGAGCCATGATGGTACCCACCAGATAACGGACACCACTCTGGGGGTCCAGTTCCATGGACATAATGTACAACAAAAGGTGGAGGCTGTTGCAAAGTGAAGTACAATCCCATGGGTGGGGTAGCTCACTGGTCAGCCTCAATAGGGCTCCGGGATCCCTTATCACATCCTCCAAACCTAGCTACGTAAACATTACTGCAACACATTCCAGGGTGTGCCACAAAGCATTATGGAGGTATGTCAGTAGTCAATGGCAATACCCACATCTGCTCTGAAATACGACGGTTACTCAGGAACATTACAGAAAAGAGTGATGTTGGCAACATCCTGGCGGATGGGTTGAATGTTAACTTTACACCCTCTCACTCCCTACAGGGCCATAATCCATGCAGGAACATTGTGGGGTCCCTGCAGTCACAACTACACAGTTCCAACCTGCACTCTCTAAGGCCTGGAACACAGAGTCCATGTGATGGTCCAACATCCCAGGCTGTGATTTACACAAACCTCAGAACGACATGGCTCCCCACATGGCCACGAGATTCACTAATAGCCTTGTATCAGACATTGTGGCCCTTGAATGGTGCACAGCAACAGTTATCACACTCCACACAGGTGGCGCCACAATGAACCAGAGGGACTATTGCCCTATACACCTGACTGGACTGTTCTGCAAGGCTATGGGGCACATCATCATGGAAATCATTCACAGAGACATTGGTGGGCTCCAGACCTTTGATGCCACCCAGGTTGGACTTGTTAGGACCAGACCATGGCTCTTACACCTGATGGACTCCTTTGATACAGTTACCAGGGTAGTTGATGATGGTAAGGGGGTCCACACAGCCTACATTGTCCTCTCATTGGCTTTCAGCACTGTTCTCCATTCTGGTATTGACAACATACACATCCACCTGCACATCGACCCCTATGTCTCAGGATGTTATGCAAAGTGGCTCATGGACAGGACCCACACAATGAGGGTAGCATACCGTAGTACCTACTGTATTTCAGTTTCACTTGGCATACCACAGTCCTCAGTCATAGGGCCCCTCATGTTCGGTATATGCTTTCCTGAGGTACAGGCTAGCACAGAGGGACTTTCCCTGACTAGGTTTCCAGACAACTGCATACAAGGCGCCATGATTGATCCACCAGCTGATACAGACTCCCTCCATAAGGGTGTCACTGTGACGGATACCTGATGTCGATAACATGGCCTCAAGCTGCATGACACATGGTGCATGAACATCCCCTTTGGATTACACCAATCACCCACTGACTATCACATAGGTGGTAGTCCCCTACATACATGTTACATTATATGGGATCTTAGTACACATGTATGTAGCACCCACTCCTTTGATAACCATATTGCCAATGTGGCTAGGATATCCTTCTACGTGGCCACCCTTATCTGTACTGGATTTGTAGCTGGAACAAAGGCACCCATTGTACCTCTAAACTCCTGACATATACACAAATTCAAGGGTACAACACCCCATTTAGGGTGTACCTTACAGAACTGCAACAGCTTTACATACCACAACATTAACACACCATGAGGATTATTGAGCTCCGAAGGTTGACGTATGCAGCAGAAGTACGGACACCACGACTGTACACATTTGCATACTGCATACTCAGGGGTGACCTCTGCTGAACATACAGGGCCCATGTCCACAACAATATTCATGGATATACTCCACATAAGCGACATAAGCAAATGCCACTGCGAGCAACATGCTCATGGATATGTGCACAAACGCAATGATGAGTGGGATGTTCTTGAGGGTTACAGTCCCAAACCAGACACTCACCATGCTTTGGAACATGATTCCTATGTACATCACGCAGGGACACTCAGTAGCACTGTTTATGAGATACCTCACTTGGTGGATGGCAGAGGTGCAGGTAACACATGGCTCTGCTGTTCACAGGCAGGAGACTACCCTAGAGAAAGGCCGCCGGTGTAAACACTGTAGTTGGGCTTACACATAGACTTGCCAGACAGCATAGTACCTCACTATGAACCTGTGAAGCTATTACATGTCCTTTGTGCATGGTTAATTGAGTAGCTCTTCCATTTCAATTAGCTATCATGCTGTTACAGTGTCCCATGACTACAAGCCATATGTATCCTGTTATTGTGTATTGTACATGCCAATAGACGATACCTTTTGTTTGCATGATATAACTGTTATGCTGTGTAGAATATCTGACATATCTACCTACAATACTGTACATTACACATATTTTACATATTATCCCATAACGCAAAGCATACTTGCACAGCAGGACCACCTTAGGCATGTTATTGTTGTTATATGCCCATACACATGCCTACTGTGACAGTATATCAACATATACTATCCCCTGCTATGGCACGTACTTGTTGGACATACCCCACCACTGATGGCGGGTGGTGTGGAATTGTTCTGTTTAAAGCCCTCATGTAGCATCCCTTGTGGTGTCAGTGATGTTTACCTTGTGGCCCACAGCAGGACACACAATTTCTACAAGTGTTACTATGCTCAGCAAGACATCACTACATAATACCTTTTCCCACTTTATGCATTGCGGACACTTTTAATTAATACAAAACAGGCTATACATACACTAACATACTGAGTGTTCTACATACCTTGCTAGCGTTCCGAACTTTCGTACATATCTCTCTTACACCTTTACTGTTTAAACGGTTCTATGGTATGAGCATATGCTTTGAATGTCTGGCAAGTCATCCTTATATACGTCGATACCTGTAACATGTGGTTTCCTGCCTCCAATTAGTGTTCCTGAGTAAATTATTACATGCACATCAGCTGTGCAGCTATTCCATTTGCTAATTACGTGGCAACAGTTGGGTATAATTGAATTCACCACTTGGGCGTTGCCCTTTTGCCCTACCTTTGGGGAGACGGTCTGTATGTGTTTTGTTGTGTGGAATTGCAACTGCTATTTGTAGAGACACGGATATTTTGGATTCATGTCCCCCGTGGATTGTGTGTGACAGCTAGAGTATGTGGTTCTACATGTGAGTGTCCCTGTCATCTCAACTGTCTGATAAGGGACTATTGCAAACAAAACCTGTAACATCGACGTCTGTTCCATTATACAACAGCTACGATTTCACATGGTGCCTTTACAAATATGTCTCTCACAAGGTATGTTAACGCTTCTGCAGATGTAATTGAGTGAGTGGATGTTTGTGATGTTATTACAGTCTGTATTGCTATTGTTTCGTGTGTGGGAGATGTAGGTGGGTGTACATAGCATATACAGGTTTGTGGGGACTGCATTTCTACTTATTCCATATATGTGTGTGTGGGCTCCTTCCCTAATTGAAGACCTATCAGTTAGTAGACTGAAACTATGGTTGTTACGTGCTTATACAATGGGCCGTTGTTAATTGGTTTCTATATAGTATGCAGGTGAGGTTGATACTTCCATACCTCTGGAAATACAGCAATATGTAAAGGAATGTTACTAAATGACAGCTGTCCCATGTATTTCTGTCACAGATGTTTGCACTTATTGCAGTTGTGTTGGTGACTGACCCTCTTTGGCATGGGTTGCCACCTTTTCAAATGGCCATAGTGGGACATTTGCAGGACACACATCAGTGTTTACAGGTCAACACATACCCACAGTCAGTACACAGGATAGCACATACTTTTATCCTTAATACATACTTATTCTTGTAGCACTTTAGCTACTTATCATGTTTCATGTAACATTTACGTTTTTTAGATACAGGCATAACTATTTAATGCAACTATTACATAATATATGGGACATAATTATATCCTACAATCTCAGACATTTGCCTTTTTTAATATTTTTTGTCAGGACACAACTGCCCAGGGAGGGGCTGTCCCTCTTAAAGTGGGACAGGTGGTAACCGTATGCTTACGGCCAGCTATAACCACACCAACCGTAATGATCTACCTCCGAGTTAGCACTAACAGACACACAATGCAAACACACGCACACACATTACAGTCACCCGGAAACACACACGGCACCCTCAATACACACATACACAGACTATGGCAATCACAAACACAGTTGAACACAGTACCTACGTGGACCGCAACACCAGCAGCGATAACTAAATGTCCCTTAATATCGTGATAATATTGCATGTGGTTCTAGTGTTCCAGTACTGTGTTCTTTCGGTCTTTCAGCCTCGTGATTATGCGTGTCGGTATGTGACACATTCCATAGTTGGCAGTATCCTATTTATTTGCACCTCCATGGTTGTGTACATGTCGTTGACCTATCTACATATTTGCAGATATAGGTGAATCCGTATATATCAACATATATCTCTGTATCACCCTTTCTATCTCTATTATGTATATAGATATATATATATATATATATATATATATATATATATATATATATATATATATATATATATATTAATATATATGAGACAGAGAGAGTGACAGGCAGAATACACCTTTCATTGTGTATGGTGTATACTGTTACCTGGACTCCGCACGTTTGTGTTTGAAACTGTCACATTACACACCTGCTGTTGGTACATCTTGGGTAGCTTAGTGTTAGGTGATTGTGTACATGATTGCGTGTTTTACTCCTGGCAGTGGTCATTTAGCAGGCATTATTAGTACAGGGGTGAATAATGCTGGTTTCACCTGTTCTGGACATCATTGACTGTGATCTGCACGATATTCAGAGAAGCTTAGCCCTGTTTCGTGCATATCCGTATAGTCATATTTAAATGACGCTTACCAGCACTGGGCAATGTATATTCCCTCCAACATGTGCTAAACATGATCTGATGACCTGCATCCAACATGCATTATTCGTGCCTTCGGGATTACGTTACATCCCTTGCAGGACGTGGGATCGGGAACATGCACGACAGTCACTGCATTTACCACTTGGGCATCTGGGATTTGTACACGTGTTATGGCATTTTGTATGTGGACTGTACTACGGCTGTTACTCCATACTGTGATCAAATGGGTAACTCAGTTAGTTTACATATGGATGAGACCTATTAATGGTATGTCCAAGTGATGTTTAATGGATGTGCTCCAGCATTGGGTATGTATGTCACAGTGAGCCACACACTATAATGTGCTACACCTTCACATAACCATAGATGGAGCATGCTGGGGTGACAGATACCTGTCATGGGTACACCCCATGCTTTGCCACTACATCCATGATTACATTATATGGAGCCCCTCATTAACGCACCAGGGAATCCATGCAGAGTGTGTGGGGAACAGTGATTACACACATGGATCCCGCAATTGGCTCTGCTCCACTGAGCGACAGTTGGTTACTTGATGTGGTGGAGACAGCAGACACTGTTTGCCTTGATTGATGAATGGCCTCTGACAATCGGCCGTGTACCTACCGATGTACCTAGGAACCTATACACACAGTACCAACATATGCTGATAGGTGCGTGTACTGTTCAGGTGTTGACATTCCTTGTTCCAATAGCTGTTGTGTGTACAATGGTTGAGGGCTGCCTATGTAGGATTCATACAGTAGGCCACCTATACATTACAATTTACAGGTGGTCGTGTGTGTGTGCCATCCATTTTACTGTGTGTGCAGGTGGAGAGGTGTGTCAGTCCATAGGGGCCTAAACTGTCAGAGTATGTGCTATACGTTCCCTCTTTGCCAAGGCATAGGCATATTGGGCATGCCTCCATCTGCCTACTGGGGCTGGCACAGGGTGTTTGTGGTCTGAATCCTTCTGTGCCTGTGATGGCCTTGGCAATTGCGGTGGGCTGTGAGGGCCTTCACCATTTTGTCCCTGCTGCAGCTGTTTCTGCAGGATCATATTATGTAGCATGGCACATACTATGAGGATGTGGGCACATGTGCCTGGAGAGTACTGCAAGGCTCCACCAGATATGTCCAAGCAATAGAACCGTGATTTCAGCATCCCGAACACACGCTCTATGATGATTCTGGTTTGTGCGTGTGCCTCATTATGGCGCTCTTGCATAGTTGTGTGTGCATTTCTGATGGGAGTCATCATCTACGGCTCCAGTGCATAGCCAGCATCCCCCACAACGTGGCCATGTAGGATTTCCCCCCTGACAAATACCTGATACAGCTGTGAGGCATGCCAGATGTGGGAGTCATGGCAGCTTCCAAGACTGCCAGCACACACATCCATGATAATGCCCTGGGCATTGCACATGACCTGGCAGTTGATGGAGTGGTATCCCTTGCGGTTTATGTAGCGCATACCATGCTCACCGGATGGTGACTTGATATGTATGTGCGTGCAGTCTATCGCACCCAGTACCTCTGGGTAGTGTGCCACATGGTGGAAGAGATGCATATTGCTGGCCAACTCCTCCTGAGTTCGGGGGAAGTATATATGCTCATTGGCATGTGGTAACATGGCATCCAGGAACTGGTGTAGTACCCTGGATGCTGATGCCTGTGAGATCCACATTATATCTCCAGTTGGCCTTTGAAAGGTACCTGTGGCTAGTATTCGCAAGCTTACACATACCTTCATGTCCACTGGGATGGGTTCCCCTCTGTTGTTTCTTGATCTCAGGCGTGGCCGGCACAGCTCAACTATTTGCTGTAAGACATCCCTGTCCACCCTGTAATGCTCTACCATCTCCAGATCATGTAGCCCCTGGTAGGTTACCCTTGGTCTGAACACTCTTCTCCTCCTCCGGGGCCTGTGGTGGTTGTCAGCATCATCCTCCACAACACCGTCAGTCTCTAACACATGGTGATGAATCACAGCTATGGCAGCTCCCAACATGTACATTGTAAATGTTCCCCGTATGTTTACACCTATGGTGCAGTGTTTGGGAATACACAGGTGTGTGTGCGGTGCTTTCACGCTTTATACTATTGTGCTGTGAACACCGATGATGTCATGGGATGTGTATGTACGATCATAGCTACAGGGTATCTTATGTGTTTTATGACATGAACTACTATTGTGGTGCCTTTGGTGTTGAAATAAATTTGGCTGCCGTGGATTACCTCTTGCCCTTCCCTTTACATTTCTTCACGTTTCAACTCCCATTTTCTGGCATGCATCCAGCAGCCTGCTTTCATTTGTACTTTCCTACACCTGGCTTATCTTGTGTAATGTGTTCTATGGCCGGTCTACTGCAGGTTTGCTTTGCTCTGTTATGACAGTTCTCTTTTATTTGCAATCCGACACCTCCCCTATCCTGTTTTGCAGGTTTCTGTGAGCAGACTTGTCAGCTGCTGTTGATTGCCCACTGTGAGTTAATAGGTGTTAATTGCTCAGTTGTACTCCAATTACCCTACTGCGGCATTTCCTTATTTTCTTCCCCTGACCTTCCTGTTTGAGCTATGGTGTGTGGCGCGTGCGTCTGCTTACCGGGTTTCGGGCACGTTTTCTTCCCCATACACATGCGCTTTTGGGCACCATATGTGCTCTCAGCTAAACAATGCTATACCTACCTCCCCACCCCTGTCCTTCGGCTTTGCTTAGCAATGGCCAGGCCGGATTTGCATTGCTCCAATGTGCTTACAGCTACGGTGGCACACCCCACTGCTGATGTCATGTATACCTCTAAGCCACTCCTCAGTGTTGTAGCGCTGCGCCGTATGGTACATCCTTAGTCCGGCAGGACATTTGCGATTCACTATTACCTGCCTCATTTGCATGGCATTGGCTACTAATTCCTAGTTACCGCACCGAACACTGTCACAGACCCTTAGCAACCCTTGCAGCTTGGTTTTGGTGTACCATGCATACCATTGAGTATTATGGTGAAATCATGATTTGTATTACATTGCGATTTTATGACATTTGTATATATTTTCTTCGTGTTCCCGTTTGTGCACACATGCCCTGCGGTTGTACTTTGCGTTACTGTGGACATGACATTAAATGTTGTATTTTAGGTGTTGTGCATCTTTTCTTATGCCATTGGCTGTATATTTAGCCATTGGCATATGTTAACTTTGTAATACATGAGTCTGGTCTGCTTTCATAGCCTCGATGTTTTGTTTGGAAAAATGTAAACCGTGTTTTTTGGTTTACATTTCTGTGGGCTTACGCTACGCCTGCACCACTTCATGAATCGCTATGTACCTTCATTTGCATGGTGTGGCACGGCACATGGGGTGATTAGCATACCTAAGCCGAGGGCTGTACAGATCTGGCATACGCCGGTAGTGCATGTGGAATTGGATCGTACCTGAATCGCTCAGTGGCCATGTTTGGCATTATACTGCCTACGCTACGTCTGCGCATGGCGCAAGCTTCATGAATCCCGGGCCGTGTCTGTACTAAGAGATCCTCATTAATTTGCTGAACACCACAATCATTTTAATGTATTTTGTCTCTAGGATCTCATACTTCTGTTCTGCCTTTCCCAAAATTATTTCTCATACTTCTGCATCACTTAAGCAGTTAGTTTGATAGCATACAGTGTCCCCTCCCTCCAAAAAAATAATGTTGTTGTTGCTGTTTGTCTTTTCAGCTTTTCCCGGTTAGGGGTCGCCACAGCGGAACGCTGGTCCGCTAATGATTGGCAGTCGATTTTTCTGGTGCCGAGTTGCCAGCCTGATGCCCAACCTTCAGAGAAGACACGCCCATGTCTTTCGGAGGCCACTCGACCATGGGGAGGACATGCAGACTCCACATAAATTAATAAAAAGACCAAGACATTCAGATGGAAAATTCATTGTTATACCTGGAGTTTCAAGTGGCTGAATTCACTGCAATAAAATGTTGCCAACTGTCTGCTAAACAAAAGCAAAACAAAACCACAGAGTGCTTCACCCTCTAAAATTAGCCACTGAAGAAAGAATAATTTAAATAGCCATACTTTAGTGAGGCCCTGCAGCATTATATGTGAACAGTGAAAATCAGGACATTATAAATAATACAGCAGGTTTCCCAGACTAGACAGTGTGGTGTTTGTAATAGGTGATACTAAACTATTGTGTTAAACTCACCTCTTAAAATCACTAAACATTGGTAGCAATAATGAATCTGAGAGTTAAAAAAACCCTCTGACCTGTCATAGTTACATTATGCAGTACTATGACATCCTGATAAATACTGACATTTTCTCATTTGTTACATTTGCTGTTGTTTTCACGTTAGTGTACATTACTCTGAAGCAAGGTATGCATTGTTCAGACAACATTTTCATATAATATTTGCACAACTAATAACATATATACAAAGAAGGAACACAATCAAACCATTTATACTTTTTCTGGTCAATTATGCTCCTCTTGCTCCTGTCATATCTACACATTCTGGCCTTAGTTATTGGATTTTCTTTGTTATAGAAGTCCTCCATTATATCTGTTTGTTTTCCTTTGTTACAGAAGTCCTCCATTATATCTTGTTTGTATCAGTGAATATTATTCTTAAACAAAGTATTTCTTCATAAAGTATGGCATTTAGTGCAGAGAATTATTCTGTGATCTGCTATCAAACATCAGCTTGAAGTCCAGAGTTTGATTCCCTTAGTCTCAACTTACCCACTGTGAAAGTCTGAAGAAATCACTTAATGAAAAAGTGCTCATAAGTCACTAATGAAAGAATGATTGCATCTTGTAGGTCAGCCTTGGTAACAAATGAATCATAGTAAGGTAGTAGGCTATTGGCCCTGAGGCCCTTATAAGCCTAGCCAAGAGTTTAGCCCATGCATAGACAAATCAGCATCCAATGCCCCTGTCCAGCAGGGACATGGGTGGAATCCCAGGGATGTATTTTCTATTTTCCATCCAATTATCCAGATTGCACTTAAAAAGGGGTAAAGAGGCACTCTGCTTGATGTGGAGAGAGAGTTTATTCCATAGATGGGGGAGTCTCTGGGACACAACTCTGTCCCACCAGCAAGTCCTATTGATGTCATAGACCATGTTGAGGCTGCATGTGCCGGTTACTCGAGTGGAGCTTGACTTGCAGATATGTAGCAGTCCCACCAAGGCAGGGTACGAGATCACCCTGTATGCCAGACAGAGGTCACCTCTGAGGAGTCTGTATGAAACAGAGTAGAGGGATAGGGCTTTTAGCCTGTCTATGTATAGTAGATTTTTGAGGCCCTGGATTCTCCTGGTGAGGAACCTCTGTGGTCTCTCCAGCTGCTGCATGTGCTTTGCGAGGTACATGCCAAATGTGGCATTGTACTCAATAATGGGCCTTATAAGGGAAGAATATAGGGATATTATGACCTCCTTGTCCCTGGATGCGATACCCTTACTTATGAGGTGGGTCATGTAGAAACATTCTGTACAATGGAAGCAACATGGTGGTCAAAAGTCAGGCTGCTATCAATCTGGGTGACCAAATCTCTCATAACTGACTGCTTGCTTGGAATATTATTATTAATGTGATAATTTGTGTGGACATCTCTTTCCCCCAAAGGGGATGATGATGCATTTTTTTTAATTCAGCTTGAGGCCATGTTTCTGGCACCAGTCATTTGTTTAGTAGAGACCTTCTTGGAGGATGTCCACGTCACTAGGGGAATTGATGACAGCTCCCAACTTGCAGTCATCTGCAAACTTGGTCAGCCATAGCCCACTGGTTTTGGCCTGTACCTCAGAAAAGTATATCCCAAATAACAGAGGCCCCAAGACCAAACCCTGGGGTACACCACTCGATATGGTTCTACTGTTTGAGGTGGCCTTCCCTATTTTGACAAGGTGAGTTCTATCAGTGAGCCAGTTGGCTACCCATCTGCTAACATATGGATTGATGCCTAGTTGAGAGAGTTTATCTATTATGCCCGAGTGGGGAACAGTGTCGAAGGCTTTGTCCAAGACAAGGTAGGCAGTGTGATTGTCTTCCCCTCATCCATGCTTTTGGTGACTGTCTCAAAAAAGTCGACCAAATTTAACAAACATGACCTCTCCTTGATGAAGCCAAAGTGTGTGGGATCAAGTGTTTGGAGGTTGCTAATGTCCTTGTTTATGAGGTCCATGATAATCTGTTCCATGGCCTTGCAGATCAGGCTAGTTAGGCTTATGGGTCTATAATCTCCCAGATCAGTGGAAGCTCCACTTTTGTGTAAAGGGATGACAGTGGCTGTCCTCCACTCAGCTGGGACAAAACCGGTACTCAGGTTTTGGTTGAATAGGGCGCCTAATGGTGCTGCAAGTTCCTGCCTGAGTTCATGTAGGATGTGGCCTGGAAAGTTATTAGGTCCCATGAAGGCTGTATTTTTTGCCTTTGAGACAGCAGTGATGACCTGATCCCTAGATATAAGGGGAAGGGGGAGGTGCTGGGAATGTCCTTATTTACTGATGGGGGGATAGGGGGTGACATTTTCACTGAATCTGTCAGCCCGCAAGTTTGCTATATCTACGGCATTTGTATATGTGGTGTCCTTGACTATTACTTCTGAACAGATCTGGGTGCTACCTTTGAGATTACGGACATATGTGAAGAAGGCCTTATGATTATCTCTAATAGATGTGGCTGATTTCAACTCGAAGTTTGCTTTGGAGGATTTCACTGGTGCTCTTATTTGTTTGTTTAGGCTAAGGAGAGATTGCTTCCAATTGGGCACCTGCTCCTTCTTGGTACTGGTCAGCAATTTTTTTCTTCTGTTATAGAGTTCATTTATTGCAGATGTCCACCAGACAGGTTTACTCTTCCTTGCAAAGGATGATTTAGTCCTGTCAGGTATTCCTGATTCCGTGCATCTATATAAAGGTTTGTATAGTAATTTGGTATAGTTTTGGATACTGGTGCCAGTTCCTACAGAGGGGAGGGGGGTGTGAAGCTGTTTATACCATCTCTCAGGAGGCTGTAATCAGCTTTGGAGATTTCATTATTTATTATTTATGATTTGTTAACCAGGTTAACTCTGCTGAGCAGGCAATTTTCAGGGTTAAACTGAAGGAGACAAAGTACCCAAAATACAAGGAGTACAAAAAAAGCACAATAACATTTTTGTCAGTGTACAACACTATAGATCCTGTACAATGGACAATGGATAGAACTCCATGATTTGATCACAGTAATTCATAAAATAAATAGTGGATGCATAAAGAATATCATTACATCTTAGACCCAGTAGTAATATATAACATATGCAACTTAGTAAGCCAAGTGTACAAATTTGTCACAGAAGCTAATGTAGGATCTCGATACAAGTTCACTTTTTTGCATATATACATAAGGATCACTACACTTTGATCAAGCAACCAAATGTTTAAAATTTAAAATGTCAACTTGTAAAGACTGAAACCAAACAAACAAACAAACAAGAAAAAAATAATTAAAACGTATTTAATGTAGGGGCAACTCCCCCAACACACACACCTAACAACTTATATCCACTAACTCCACAAAAGGGCAAATTACCAACTCCTGCTGCATTATAACCTCCCACATATAGATATTAGCAACATGTAAGAGACTTTGGTGTCTTAAGCCAGTGGGAACAAAGAAAAATATTCCTGTAAACAAGTATGTTGAGGCAGAGTTTTAGGGTAGCAGAAAAATTAAGACGGAAAAGTAGTTGTTTAGCTAAGTTGTCAGCTGACAAAAAATAAAATATGTACCTAAGATTTGAATTTCTGTGAGAATTTTGATGGAAGTTAGGACATTAATTTGATTAGTTGTATGATTTTGCCCGTAAGATGTATAAATAAGATGGAAAAGCAGAAACACTCTGAATTACAGTTTGGCTAATGTTGGAAATGTATGGAAATTAGTTATGGCTCATATTTGGACTGGTAACTTGTGCACTTCATTTGAAAGATAAAGACCTGGTGTCATATCACCCATATTGTGTCTGTTTTATATTTAGATAGTATTGACTAGTTTAATGAAGGTGCCATGGTCATAGTATCACGTTAGAAGATTATTTACTGGGAAGGACTGTATGTGTAATAGCCACATTGTGGACAATACATTTTTACAGGTAACTCAATTTGTTGTCCATGCCTGTGAAATTTAGTGACTGTATGACTGTGCAGTGTTTGTATTTGTATGTTCACCAGATACAAATTTTCCAGTTCTACTATACAATAAAGTCATTTAGGAAATTAAAGCTTTTTGGATGGTTTAACGTAGCTACAGAATCATACTCCCTTTCATTAGTTTAGTTAGTAGTAGTTATTCTGTTATTCTTCTCTTCGACTCTGTTGACAGGTAGTTGTTAATTCTATAGATATGTCCAAGCTTTCTGTGGATATATTTTATGGTGATTCGAATCAGTTCTTAAAATGTACATTTACAGCCAGTACTTACTCTGATGTATTTTTATGTTGGTACTGTTTTAATGGGTCCTGGCTTGCCCTGGATTGTTGTAAGTTTTTGTGATGCAGCATTATGTGTCTGTTTGTGAAAGATCAATAGTTTTGATTTTTTTTATCATTTCGTATTGAGTTGATTTGTTCTGCCAATAATTCAGTGATGTGAAACTATGTTGAAATTCTGCTACCAGGAATTGAAGGTCTTTGGCTGAATGCAACAAGGTAGATTATTCTGTGTTGCAATAGATTACAATTTCTAACCCTAAGCTGACCATCCATACTGTGTGGGTTTGTACCAGGGAGAATCGAAACAATAAACTTGAAGGGCTGTAAGGGAGAGACACATCTGCAGCTTTTGACACTGAATGGTCTTTATTTGGTGAAGCCCTGCAAGGCAGCAAGGGCAGTGAAAAGGATGAACTGTCACCTTGATAGGCAGCTTCCTAGAGATGAAAGTGCCTACCTTATCACCAATTACTCACATATAATGGCCAACATTTGGCTTCACTCCATGTCAATTTCTTACTGAGGTGGCAAACTAGATGCTTTTCATTGTTCATCCATGAAGATAATATGGCAAGCAAATCCATATCAGACCATCTGTTAAACTTTTCTGTGCTTACTAATTCAGGACATGCTAACACATGTCTTGAGCAATAAAATCACCTTAATAAATTCACAGACTGCTTCAAGCAAGCCTCAGAAGCATTCCTTTTGCAGAGGAGGAGAAGCCCCCTGCATCCAGTGATGTGGGGGGAAACCTCCACACTTCACAAACTTAAATATCTCTATTCTGAAGCTGCATCATACTGCTCAACCTCTTGTGCAAGAAGTTTGTACAAAGCCTAAAATACTGGGGGTCAAAGGCCAAAAATAGGGACAGATTTTAAATATTGCTCTTATAAGTTACTAGAATAGCAATATTTGTGTTAGCATACATTTTCTGAAAGATATGAAGCCTAAAACGCAAATGCCTGTCATTAGTTAGTGATGTCAATCCTCAATGATTTGCCAGAGAAACATAAATTTTATGAGGAATGGACCAAAATATGAGGTGAAAATCTGGACAGTTAAGAAGTATGGGCTGCATAACAGTAGACAAAGATGAATACTCTGCAATCACTGAAGTAGTTGTGGAAAATTCACTTTGAGTACCTTGCCATCATTAAAATTACCATCAATAGTATAAGACATTTCCCTTTGAGCATAGCATACTCTTTAACCATTGGTAGATGGTGTATGCCACCAAAGTCCACTTAATCCTTGTGGGCATCTTACCAGTAATCAGGTCAGTGAAAAGGCATGCAGTTGTTGAAATCTATTGCACAAATATCCTGAAATATCTGCCCAAGCGAAAAAATACTCTCTTTGTCTGAAGTGACAGTTCCTTATGGCCTTTGCTTTTTTTGGGGGGGTTTTATGATCCTCCTGTCCGTCTCATAACCTTGATTTTTCACTAAGATCATTCCAATCGTGCTATCAAGGGCATGCTGTGGAACACCATGCCTGCTTAAGGGACAAGACATCTTGTTCTTTCTGAAGATGTGAGTCCAAGTCTACCAAATGGATGACCACATCATCTAGATATACAGAGACACAGGGGTGTGTGGAGGTTTAACAACCCCGGTCATCAGCAGTGGAAGATAGCTAGTGGACCATGAAGTCAAATAGAAGTAATGTGTATTGGGAATGGTCTGCATTGGTTGAGAAGGTGATGCTTTCTCTGGCTTCTTCAGTTAATGGAATCTGTCACTAATATTTTGTTAGGGTCAAAGTGAATAGCAATTTAATCTTTCCTAGTCATTCTCTTAACACATTCACCTGTCTTGGTTATTGAATAACTACCAGTCAGTATACAACCCAATGGTTCCATCTGGTTTGGAACAACAACTACATGTCTATTCCATTCACTGGTGGTATCATCAATGAGCTAGACAGAGCATCTTTTTCACTTTCTTCAAGACTGCTTTCATCTACATGGAAATACGTCTGGTGATGATATTGTTATGTTCTGTTTTATTTTAAAACTTTGGCATAAATGTATAATTTTAGATATAACAGAGGTATGTTGATTGCTAAGTATATCCTTTGCTACTCCCACAGTGAAGAACAGTCAAACTAGTTCCTTCAATATAGCTTTAGCATTGGTCTTTCAGAGTGGGATTGCTCCAGGATATTAAATAGCATGGCCTAGTATCATTAGTATACTGTATACTGGTATTACTTATTGGCCTTATACACTGGTCCAATTATATCCACAGCAATCAGCTCAAAAGATGACTCTGCTATGGGCATGGTGATAAGAGGATTTTAATGTCAAAGTTTTGATCTGTTTTCTGACACTGTGTGCATCCTATCCCATTTCTTTTAAATCTATTTCATTATGTCTGGTTAATAAAATCCTGACAAAATCATGGGCTTGCTTTTATATATATCTGGGTGTTCACCCAGTGGATGACTATTTGATAATTTCATGATTAAATTCTGTTAGGGAATGTTGACAAACAAGACAGGTTTATTAGTACTCTTGGCTTCCAAATAAAAACACCCAACAAATGCTTTCAAGTCTGTAGATTATTCCAAGCAAAAATTCGGATCCAACTCAAGTAATAAAACAACAAACAATTTTATTTTCAGCCGTTGGAACATATGCTTTTTGTCAGAACACACTCCAACTTCCTCAGAAATCGAAACAAGCAAAACAGTGCCTCGCCCCTACCATTCATTTAAATATCCCAATTATTCAAACCTAGTCAAATGGTAAAGATTCAATTGTCCTAAAGCCAGAATATTAAAAACATCCTAACACAATAATCTAACACATTAATAAACAGTACATATATAGAATATAGAATATAGATATGCTACCAGAAGGGTAACTACCTCATTGAATGATACATCTGACCACCGTTCTGTTCAGCGCTGTTTGAATAACACCAGATGAAGTCCTGTAACACTAGTTACTAGTCCAGTCTTGGTGATACCGCACTGGACAGTGCAGGTGGACTCATCTAAATTTAAACTGAACATATGTTTAAATTCAATTAGTCTAAACAATGTAAGAAACACTAAACAGCATACCATAAACACTATATATCCACCTTTAATTAGTGACTTTCAATTATATATGCTGGCCTTAAAGGCTAGCAGAAAAATATTATAAATAAATAAAAATAAAAATAAGAATAAAAAATAAATAAATAAATAAATAAATAAATAAATAAATAAAAATGATAGGAAGTAATGAATATATATGTAAGTAAAAATAATAAAATAAAAGTAAGAATGAAAATGCTTCCAGTTAACCATTGAGTGATGTATAGTTGTAGGAGATTTTAACTGTTCTCACATTATCTGGCGTTATGCTAGTAGCAAAACTTATTTGAAAGCAGAGCTTCTTGACTCAGCATAATTTTTCATAGTTTTTTTCATTTACGGTTCAAAGCAATAATATCCTGAACTTATTTACCAATAGTGATAGTCTTGCATTAAACCTTAATCCTGTCACACCATTAGGTAGTTCTGATCATATGGTTTTTAATTTCAGTATATGTCACACTAGAAATATAGCTTGATTATCTGTTTGGAATTTTAGTACTTTAAATTTGAAGAATGGCTAATAAAACTACCATTAGGGATGTACACTGGGTAAAGACAGTTGTACTGAGAAAGAGCATAGCTGGACATACTTTGAGATAACTTGTGATGTTCTTCTGTCTGATGGTATTATTAGGAAAAATGACTGAAAAATATTTCCCCTCTCTGGTAGAATATTAAGCTCAGTAAACTAATGATAAAGAAGAAACATAAAGGCCCTATCCCTGTATTCTGTCTCCTGCAGGCGTTTGAGGGGAGATCTATATCTGGCATACCGGGCATTGTCAGACCCCACTCTGATGGACCTCCTGCATATCCACAAAGTAAACAGCACCACAATTACCTGTTCTAAAGACTTAAACATTGACTGTGATATAAATAGGACCTGCTGGAGAGATAGGCATGTATCCCAGAGAATACCCCATCTATGGAACAGGCTACTGCTCCATGTGAAGCAAAGTTCCTCCCTAACCCAATTCAAATGCAACTGGGACAATTGGATGGAAAACTGGAAATTCATCCCTGGTTTGGCACCTATGTCACTAATGGACAGAGTGTAAATGGTTCATCTTCCAGGCCCATGATTACACTTTTCAAAGATATAAAAACTTATCAGAGATTTGGGATGCATGGCTAGGCTAAAGTATATAATATAAATGGTATGAGTCTGACACAACTAGGAGATAATATAAGATGGCTTAGTAGCTGCATTGTACTATGCTAGTTTGCAAACACAAATTTTTGGAACATCCAACTAAGAGGAAACATAACAAAAAGAAGTTTTTTTAAATATGTTAATTATCAAAAAAAAAAAAAAACTTGTGTATGTCCCTACTTTGAAAACTGGAGAGGTTGTCAGTAATTCTGCTTAACTGGTGCTCATATTTAGTTGATATATTAGTGCCCTTGTCTCTAATGGACAAAATATTGATACCTAAATGATCATAGTCCACCTACCTCCAACCACTTGCCAAATAAATACAAGGGAAATGGTTGTCATAAGAATATAAGTCCTAGTTGTGCCACAAGGCTTGATAATTTAAGATAATTTATTCATAAGTTATATGATTCATTTCTTTCTCTGCTTATTATCTTGTTTAACAGTACCTGTAAGTGTCCCTTCTTCATATTTGAAAGATTACTGTGTTCCTTCTCCACGGAAGCTAGCCAACACTGTCTCAATCCATAACAGTTTTTTTTTTTTTTTTTGTGGTTTGTTTTTTGACCGGCTGTGCACATTTTTTGACATTTGTAAATGAAATGATGAACATGGGACTTTATGTTACAGTTTTATATTTATATCTAGTTAAAGCTTTCAATAGTTTATCACATGTTGGTCAAGGTATTAACACTTTTCTTGTTAATCTGATTAATTGTTGGTAAGTGCAGAAATCAATATGTTCTTTTTCCTGGTTGTAATTAATAGAGGTGTCCCTTTTGCTCAGTACTTGGACAGATTTTATTCAGCCATTATTTCTTCTCTTTTTCCTTTTTCATCTCAGCACTGGATTGCAAAATATGCAGATAATATAAAAATTGATAGCTAGTAACACAAGATGAAGACATTTCTTTCTTAAGTAATTATTTAGCTTCCTTGCTCAATGACTAAATCTTATGAGTTTAAACCTGAATCACAACAAAGCAAGTTGATATACTTCAAGCTCTATATGAGTCACTAGCACCATTTGTACTGGGAACGTACCAGGTGTCTGTTATCAGCCATGTTAAAAACTTACGTCTAGTAGTTGATAGGAATACGAGTTTTAGAAGTAATGTATAAAAAGGAAAAGTCTGTTTTAACAGATTTCTCACAGTTTATTATTTATTTATTTATTTGACATTTTGTTAACTGGGTTGGTCCAACTGAACTATTAGCCTATTTTCAGTAGAGACCCAAGGAGAAAAGCTCCAGGAAATTACATACAACATTCATATAAAATGTATTTTAAGTTATACAGTATAGTAAAAGATAAAAAGGAAAGCACAGAATATGCACAAACAGTTAAGCAAAAATTCAGTTACAATAAACAAAACAGAAAGAGATCAATTTAACAGACTCTGGTAACTGCAAATATGCACAATATGTATTTACAGATGAAGCATGGAATGTACAAAATGATAATAAAAGGCAGAATGGAGTCAACTGACACTATGCATGTCTAACTACAAACAAGATGAATGACATACATATTTACATTGTTATTAGTTATATAGATACTTAAGACTGTGACAGAGAGGATATTCCAAGAGAAGTGGATGAGAAGTGAGCAAAGGAGGACAGACAAGGTTGGGAGATGGGAGGGTTCATGTAGGCTCCTGGCAATGGCAGGTCCATGAGCTTAAAAGGAAATGTTTTAGTTGCTTTTTGAATTGATTTGCATTTGGGATGTTTCTAATAGTGTTAGGAAGTTTGTTCCAGGCTAAAGACACATTGTAATTGTAAAGAAGCTTACTGGTGTTTTTTTTGGGTTTATGTATGTCTAAAGTTGTTTGTTTGCCAGAATGAAATAGCTTCAGAGCATTTGATTCTAAATTACATTTCAAATATTGGATACAACTTAAAACTCTGCTTGAAATGTATAGTTAACCAGCTGAAGTCTTATAAAGCTGTAGTTGAAATTTGTAGTGTGAGTAACACAGATTTAGCTGGTAACAAGGTAATGAAGACAGTAAGTGTTTTGTACAATTGTATGAGAACTCATAAGTAAGCTCATTTCTTGTATTAGACCGATCACTGAATATAATTCTTCTTTCTGGACTTCCACTAATGATAATTTGTTGTCCTCATTGAGTCTAAAAAATATTACTAAGATAATTTCAGTCTGCAAGAGCATCTTACATGAAAAACTAAATGATCTTGGCCTTTGTTCAAGCACATATCAATTATGTCAGGTGCAGACTGTGTTTATTATTCTGAGCATTGGGCAATGACGAGCTCAGGTAGCTACTAGATCTTGAATTTATGGACAGCACTGGACATGCGCCACTAATGTGATGTATAAAAACCTAATGGTCAATTCTACCAGGAGATGGCTAGAAACTGTCCAAGCTCCCTGTTTCTCTCAAATGTTCACAATCTGTATTCATATATAAGGCATCAAAGTGTCACCCTCTCACTTGTTATTTTTCTTAAAGTTTAGCCAACTTAGCTGTACAACATAGAATTTGATATCATCTATTCTTTTCCTCATTTTTGATCTGTCTTTGTTCTACTCTAAGTGTTGCCTCCTCATTGCTTTTTGCTTTCTCCTGAAGTGTCTTTATACCAAAGCACATGATGTGGACCCTCCCATAGCTTGAAGAACACATACGAGAAATATCTTTCTCTGATGCTTCACCTGCTCCTCAGGGATCTCTGTTTTAAGACTAGCTTTGGTCCTACCTGTAGCAGTTCTTCAGTTGTAGTAGAGTTTTATGGTATTCTTCTCCTTGTATACTCACCTATTTAATATCTCACCTAGTCCTTTCTAGGACTATTGTTGGCCCTTACTGAAGATGGATGTCTTAGTGTTCATAACTGTGGGTTGCTCTTTCTCCTTTGATTTAAAAGATGGCAAAAGTGTAATGAGCTGGTTATTTTAACGGTGTACCCCACCCCTTTAAGTTGAGTGCACACTTTATCAAAATTACTATCCTTTCCCACCGTTCCCTTAATTCTTTTAAGTGAGGGGAATCATTCCTAGTTATCATGTCATGAGTTATGCACGGTATCACTTCTATAGTATTATCTTCCTAAATTCAGTCTGAATCTCCAGTTGGGCATTTTTTTCTGCCCCCACAGATACACATAACTTCCACAGTCTTTTATGCCAACATTTTCAGCCTGCAAACATATTACCCTTTTACAATGGTAGCCATGCCACCAGAGTCCAACAGCCTCTGTGGTTCCTTGTCATCTACTCACATATGATACATTTAATAAGCATGTCAAATACACATTAAAACGTGCACGTTCATCCATTTTAACAGAGGTTTTATCTCATCTCCTAGATTCTACACTCTTCAAAAATTTCTCAGCATGTTTAGCATTCATATTAGGATCAGAGTTGTCATTACATAATTTAGCAGTGTAGACCCTTTTTCCACATTCTATTTATTTATTTTATTTTATTTGACATTTATTTGCTGGGAAAGTCCAACTGCGTATGAGCCCATTTTTAACAGAGGTCCGGGGTGAAAAGCTCCATATACAATTAGCAAAAGATTACATAATTACAATGATTGTAAGAATAAAAAAAATTACAATAATTGATACAAACAACATAAAATTCTTCACAGTTATGAAGACTTTAACAAAATGGATAGCACATACATTTATACATGCATTAGTCAATAGACTCTTACAATAAAATGCACCAGAAGAAGAGGGATGAGAGAAGAGAGTAGATAAATTACAAAGGAGTTAATAGGGTGAAAGGGGAAGAGCGGGTAGGTGTAGGAAAGTAGAAGATGAGAACTGGTGTAGGAGCATGTCTAGTAAAGAGGAATAGATGGAGAAAGAAGAAGGGATTAGATTAAATAAGTTTAGACTTAGGTTTAGAGAGAACTGGATTACGGTAGGTATGCAAGTTAGAGTGAAGGGGAAGAGTGGGAATGAAATGGGTTGAGTAGGAGGAGAAAATGTAATGATTAGTTTCATATGATAGTTATAAAGGATGGAAGAGTATGGGGTGGAGGGTAATATACAAGAGGGAGCATGAAGTCAGCCAAGGCAGAGTATGGGCAAAGACAGTTGTTGAACAGATGATGCTTACGTAGTTTTCTGAAGAGAGCAGGATTAACTGTAGTCATGACAGATTGAGGAATTGTGTTTCAGATTTTGGAGATATGGTATGAGTAAAGAGTGTTCCCAGTACAATGGTTGAATTTGATTATTTGTAGTAATGATTTTTTAGAGGAACGTAGGACCTGATTACTGGTATAAGGTTTGAGTAGATTTTGGAGAGCAGGGACTTTTTTGGTTGGTGTATCAGTCTGCAGGCAGTGATGAGTTGAGAATACATTAAGTAATGGGGTAATTCTAACCAGCTAAGTAGTTGCAGAACAGAGCAGTGGTGGGATATGTTTGGGGAATTTGGAGCAAATTCTGCTTCTAGTTTTGCTAAATCTGTTTTCTTCAGAGTGGTAAAAATGGGGGAGACATATAGAAGAGTAGAGAGTAGATGGGTTCTGGCAATTGCTTGTCATGTAGTGTTAGTGAAAAATGATTTGGTTCTGAAAAGTGTTCCTAGCATCATATGTGTCTTTTTGATCGTTTGAGACAGATGTTTGTCGAATTTCAGATTATTGTCAATTAGAACACCTAGCAGTTTCATTTGGGATACTGTAAATATTATGGTATTGTTAGTGGAGGAGGTATGAAACAAAGATGGAGAATTTAATGATTTAGTGGATCAAAACAGTATACATTTGGTTTTGCTTGGGTTAAGAATCAAATTTAAATAAAATGTATATGTGTAGTTGGCCTTCTTGTATTGACAAGTGAGTTTTATGTCAATCTTAGTCACTCTCTCTTTGGTACAAATTTTTATTACACAAGCTTCCCTGTACTAAACTTCCAGAATCTTTAGAGTCTGTCTGACACATTGACTTTTTAGTATAGTATTGTTAGCCATGTCTGTTTAAGGCTATAAAATAACAACGTTTCATTCATTGGTATCTTACTAGTGTGATCCTTTAGGCTAGACATAAAGAATCTGTTCATAGATTTATGTTTTTCTTAAACTTATGTCCAAAAGAAAAAAAAAAACATCAAGAAACTCAGCCAGATCACCTAGTAATGATAGGAAACTACCAGTGCACCCATTAAGTTACGTATTCTTAATGAAAGTTTGTGATCACCTATCCAGTCATCCAGAGTGTTGCTGGGAAGTACTCTGCTTGATGGTGAGGGCAGCCTGTTCCAGTAATGGGGCAAATATTGGGTTATGTATCTGTCAGTTTTGTTGATGTGATAATTAAGGTTTATGTCTCTAGAATGGGTATTTGCTTTACCATTTGTTCTATTTAGTTAGAGGAGATTACAGAGTGTTGGCTCATTTTTAGCATGGAAAGGTAAGCAAAGAGCACCCATCAGGAGTCTATAAGACATTGAGTACAGTGACAGAACTTTAAGTCTCTCAGAGTAACTAAAGGTACTGAGAACTGAAATGTTTTTGGTAAGTAAATATTGAAGTCTCTCCAGCTGGTTTATCTGTTTGATGAGATACATGTTGAATGGTGTTTCAGTTCATATAATTCAGATCTTACCTTTCTATTGTTTGAAACAGTTAACTCAAGAGATTTGTGAGCCAGGGCATTTTTGTCTGTGACCCCACCTCATGCAAGCAAACATTTTCTCATGCTTTCATAGTGCTTACACTCTGTTGCTTCCATTTCCTTGAAAGCACAGAGAGGACCCCCCATTAATTATGTGGAGTGTATTCAAACTTAATGATGTCATTCCCATTCCTCCTTACACAAATGCTACAGTATAAGTTAAAAGTCCACCCCTGGGTTAGCATCTGCAGTGGAAGCATAGCTCATGTTGTTGAAATAGGCATAAAGATGGCTGCCATCAACTCAGCATTACACGGTCAGGCAAAACTAGCTCAGAATCTCTAGCTGGCAAGTACACTCCCTTATGGACACCATATAAGAATTAATGTCAAGTGTACCTCACAGAGGCAAGTATACTCTGCCTGTTTCACAGCTGTGTGAACACCTATACAACAGAATGAGAAGAGTTTACTCAGTTTGTGATGATTGTGGTATGCTCCAATGTAGTACTTAATACTGAACAGAGTGTAACTTCAGCACCATAGACCAAACTGAGCAACAAATACTCTTTCTGTTGGACAATACTATTTACTTTGCAGTGACAGCTTCATCTGGACCTTAGGAAAAAAAGTTTAAACTAATGTTTTATGCCAACTGCCTCCACAAATGCAGTAAACTTAGCAACTAACTCCCAAATCAACATTATAAAGGTTTTATTTTATAGAATACAAAGTAAAAAAGGCTTTTACCAAAGCAGTGGTCTAAACAGAAAACACTTAATCAATGCCTTTAATGGGATAGGTGTTCAGTTCCTCTTAAATGGTATCTATCCCATATACACAGGTGATACATAGAAAATCAATATACTGCATTAGGACAACTTTTTACATACTAGAACACCTGTTCTCACATCCTACTACTGAATCATCACTATGTAGTATGTACTATGTTGCAATATATCTATGTGTGCAGTTAAATCTACTTGTGTCTTATAAGTTGATATATTCATTGTAATATGTGTGTGTGTGTGTGTGTGTGTGTGTGTGTGTGTGTGTGTGTGTGTGTGTGTGTGTGTGTGTGTGTGTGTGTGTGTGTTTATCTGTGTGTGTGTGTGTGTGTGTGTGTGTGTGTGTGTGTGTGTGTGTGTGTGTGTGTGTGTGTGTGTGTGTGTGTGTGTGTGTGTGTGTGTGTGTGTGTGTGTGTGTGTGTATAGATAGATGGGAGAACAACTTTCCATCAAAAAGAAAAGTCACTGACTTCTGGTAGACCTGGTTCAGCTGATCAAATATTAGCTAATCAATCTGTACTGACTTTACCAGTATAAGACCGGTACAGCAGGAACCAGGGAATATGCCCTTTTGCCCTTTTCTCCACTGTAGTGTAATCTTGGAGCTAGTATATATAGTTAGCAGGGGTCACCCCTCAGTAGTCTGTATGATTCTCATGGTGCAAAGCCTTTGTTAAGACTGCAGTTAAATAGTGACTCCAGAGATCCTGATAGGTAATATTTTTGACTGTTCAGGAGGCATCCCAGGATGTAATAGGGGTACACTGTGCCCAGGTTCTTGGCTATAGTGAGCACACCAGGTACATGCTCTCTAGTTATAGTTGAAGTCCTTATGTTTAAAGACATTTCTTCAGGGATGGTTGGGAGTGAGAGGGGGTTAAAGTTGGAAATTAATGTGTCTGCTAGTTGGTTTGCTATTTTACCAGGCTCAGTGAATGTGGCACCATAACCTGCAGTTCAGCACATTGTTGTGCTCATGTACATGGACAACCATCTATTACTACAACCAAGGAACACAATTTGTGAGAGCTGTGTTGTTGTGTGCTGCCCTTGAGATATCTGACATAGTTGAAGAAGATATCTTTCACCTGGGAGGCTATCATAACCTCAAAATTGGCATTTGGACCTAATTAGCCCTATTAATTGCCCACTTATTTTCATGATAATGGTTTGATCTTTCTGGGAATTACACTTTCTGTTTTTTGCTATAATGTTTTCCTTTTATTGTATATCCTTTTTAATTTGGGATGCAAAGAGGCAGATTGGTTCTAGGGCTAGTTCTGGGCTTACATCTGGTAGGTATAGCAGTCTCTATGCAACCATTAACATGGTTGTACAAAGTTTCTGTGATCACTTCAGAGTAGGCTACTGTCTTCTTGCAGTTTGGAGGGACATTGGATTTGAATAGGTTCATAGGTGTGTATTAGGCTAATGGCTCTGGAGTCTTTACAAACCTAGCCCATAGGATTACTCTGGCATTGTGCCACCCGACTTTACTTCCCAGTGCCTCTGTTGAGTAGAGACACTGGAGTGATCCCCGGCATGAATTTTCTATTTCCCATCCACTCATCAAGATTTTCTCTTGAAGAATGCCAGTGAGGTGCTCTGTTTGACATGTATGGGAAGTCTATATAGCATGGGCAGTCCCTGAGTTATGAACCTGTCCCTCCAGCACATTCTGTTGATTGTGGTAATGAGGTTGAGGTCTCTGGAGTGTGTGGAATGCAGGGACTGGGATTTGTTTAGATGTAGCATTTCTAAAAGAGCTGGGTTAGAAATGGCTTTGTAAGTCAAGCAGAGATTGCCTCTAAGTAGGTGATATGAGATGGAGAATAGTTGGAGTTTTTTTCAGTCTGTCCATATAAGACAAGTGTTTAAGGCCTAGGATCCTCTTTGTGAGGTACTTTTGCAGCCTCTCCAGTTGTTGCAGGTGTCTAGTGAGGTACATGCCAAATGGGGATTGTACTTAATGATTGGCCTAATAAGGGAAGAGTAGAGGGAGACAATGACCTCTTTCTTCCTGGATGCAAAACCCTTAGTAATGAGATGTGCCACATAGAAGGACTTTCTGACCACAGTGGCGATGTGGTGATCAAAAGAGAGGTTGCTGTCAACCTGTGTTCCCAGACCTCTTATAACACCTTCTGTGTTCAGTGGACAAACATCAATGTGGTAATTCATGGGAACTGGGTTTTTCCCAAAGAGGATGACAACACATTTTTTGGCATTGAGCTTAAGGCCATGGTACTGACACTAGTCATTGGTCTCAGTGAGGACTTCCTGTAGGATGTCAACATCACTTGGGGACTTAATAATAGCTCCCAACTTGCAATCATCTGTGAACTTTGTCAGTCCCTTTATGTTGGCCTGGACTTCAGAGAAGTAGATACCAAACAGGAGAGGACACAGGAACGAACCCTGTGGGACTCCACTCATGACTGGTCAGCAGTCTGACTTGGAGTCATCTACTTTCACACTGTAGGTTCTATCTGTGAGCCAGTTTGCAACCCACATAGTGATATAGGGGTTGATGCCTAGCTTAGTGAGTTTTTCTATGATTTCTGAGTGAAGAATGGTATCAAAGGAATTGGCCAGATCAAGGTACGCTGTATGAACCACCTTGACTTCATCCACAGCTCTGGTGACTGACTCAAAGAAGTCGACCAAGTTGAGCAGGCATGATCTACCCTTCACAAATCCAAACTGTGTGGGATCCAGAGTTTGGAGAGTCCCTATATCCTTGTTTATTAGGTCCATGATGATGTGTTCCATAGCTTTGGATATCAGACTCATCAGGCTAGTGGGGTGAAAGTTCCCATGGTCTGTAGTTGCTCCTCCTTTGTGGAGAGGGATGAATGCAGCAGTGCGCCATTCAGTAGGGACAAAGCCTGAGGTGAAGCTGTGATTGAACAGGGCACTCAGGTGAGGTGCCAGTTCACTCTGTAGTTCATGTAGAACACAGCCAGGGATATTGTCAGGTCCCATAGAATCTATATTCTTGGCCTTGGACAGTGCTGTTTTATCCTGTGCAGCAGTAATACTGTGTGCCTGGCAATCTACTGGTATTGCGATTGGTCCTTTGGGGAGAGAGGGATAAAGTTGGCACTGAATCTGTCAGTCAGTATATTAGCAATATGTGTTGGCTCATTATAGGAGGTACCATTGTGCAGTAGCTCAGAGCAAATCTAGGTATTTCCATGGAGATCATTTACTTAACTATAGAAGGCTTTGTGGTTGTCTTTACTATCTGCTGCAATTCTGTTTTCATAGCTAGCTTTAGAGGATTTGATGAGGGAACTCAACTTTTTGTTGAGGCTGATAAGGAATTTTTTCCAGTCTTGGGACTTCACCTGATTCCACATCAGTTTCCTCCTTCTGTTGTAGAGTTTGTTTATGGCAGGGGACCACAAGATTGGCTTCTTTTTTTTGGAGGAGAGTGTCTTGGTTCTATTGGGTATGGCGAGATCCATGCATTTGTGTATGTGTCCGTACAGTGCATTGGTGTATGATTCTCCATTTGCATAGGTGCCGTGAAGTTAGCCACCTCTGTTTTTAGGAGCCTAAAGTTAGCTTTAGAGAAATTTTTCATGGTGGTTACCTTTGACGGGGGGGGGGGGTGGATTTCCAAGGTGATTAACTTGTGGTCAGATCTAACCAGGCAGGAGTTGACTATTGGTGTAAAGCAACAGTCGCCCATGTTAGTAATGACCAGGTCAAGGATGTTGCTACTTCTAGTTGGGGAAAAAATGAGCTGGTTCAGGGCATTGGAATTAAATAACTCCAGGAAACGTTGGGCAAGTGTATTGGTGCATGTGTAGTTTACCCAGTTAATGGACAAACCATAACTTAATGAAAGGTAATTTGCCATGAAATAGTTCCTGTTACTGTTTTTACTGGGTGCAGAGTTGATTTTAATTTTGAAGGAGACAGATTTATGGTGGACCTATAGCTGTATCTATATGTATCTGTGTGTGTGTGTGTGTGTGTGTGTGTGTGTGTGTGTGTGTGTGTGTGTGTGTGTGTGTGTGTGTGTGTGTGTGTGTGCGTGTGTGTGTGTGTGTGTATATAGATATATATATATATATATATATATATATATATATATGTGTGTGTGTTTACTATCATTTAATTGAATAGAACATGACTCATGACTGAAAATTAAATGTTTGAAAGAATTTGACTGAAAAGCAACTGAATGAAACCCATTTGACTGAAAACAAAGATGACTGAAACCCATTACATTGAACACCCAGATGATTGAAATCCATTTCAGAGAATCACAAATCATTCTAAATACAACATAAAACAGTGTTTTTGCAGGGAGGCAAGCCCGCCCCCACAGACCCTTAATTACATACACTAAATCCATGGCAACAGAACCACTTGAGATAAAAAAAAAACACCACACACAATTAGTACACAAGCACTGATTCACTGTGTATGGTGTTTTTTTTCTTTTCTCAAGTGGTTGTGTTGCCATGGACTTAGTATATATAATTAAGGTGGTGTAGGGGGACTTGCAAAATACTATTTTATGTAGTATTTCCTTATGTTGAATATTTGCGATTATTTGTGGGGTTTAGTCATTTGGGTTTTCAATTAAATGGGTTTCAGTCATCTGGGTTTTCGTGAAATAGGTTTCAGACAATTGCTTTTCAGTCAAATTTGTTAAAACATTTGATTTTCAGTGAAGTAAGATTCAATCAAATAATAGTAAACCGATATATATAATACACATGGTCGAAATGCAACAAAGTCGAAACCCGTATGGCCAAACCATATGTTTGACTTTTGAAATCCTGACCATGTGCAACGGGCAGAGCGATCTCGGAGTTGGTATATTAAAGTCATGGGGTGTGTGGGGGTGTAGCCCCCCTTGCTAACACTTAGAAAATGCATTACTGTTGTGTTTTTTTTTTTACATGTTTGAAATTGCGGAAGTAGAATATATGGTCTCCGCCATATGGTTTTCGGCTTTCTGCAATTTCGATCATGTCTAGTAGTAAGATATACATACATATATATATATATATATATATATATATATATATATATATATATATATATATGTATATATATATATATATATATATATATATATATATATATATATATATATATATATATATATATATATATATATATGTATATATATATATATATATATCTACAATATATATGGGTCTACTTCACTTGACCTAAAACTCATTTGACTGACTTTCATTTGACCGACACCCAAATGATCTAAATTTCAAATTACCGACATTTCATCTGACTGGCTTTCATCTCACTGACTTTTAAGACATAGACTTGTTTTGGGTTTCCCTGCACCTGTGACTTGCTTGTGATAAAAAGAATTACTGTAACTTACAGTGTTGACTTTTAGAATACCGATAGTCATGTAGAAAGTAGTGTTGTAGTGTTTCTAAATGTGGGTTTGTCTCTTTGCATTTTTATGAGAAGTAACCGAAGTAACCAAAGTAATTTGGTGAATGTTTTGTGCGTCCCCAGCAATAGTGGCTGCATGTAGAGTACTGTAAGGCAAATTAAAGGTGTATGCCCTTTTCCCCTCTGTAGAGCAATCCTGGAGTTAGTATATATAATTGGGAGGGGGCACAGCCCCCCAAATTGGGGAGTGTGTGGGGCATAGCCCCCTCCTTGCTTAGTTGGACATTGTCCAGTTTCTGTTAAGAGGTTAAGTAAGTAGTTTTTAAGTTCTAGAAAGAGTTATTGTGTGCATGTCTATGATTTAAGATGTAGTCTGTTGAAATTTAGTATTGTAAGCTGTCGGTGAAATGAAAGTCAGTCAAATATGACTCAGTCATTGTCCATGCTGGTGTGAATGACCTGAGACGTACCTCCCTGGACTACATGAAAAGAGACATAGAGGAGCTCTCTGAGCATGTAGCCCAGGCCGGTATGACCCTGACCTTGAGTAGCATCTTACCCTCACCAAGAATGATGCCAAAGTATGAAGACAAGATGATCAATTTCAACAATTGGCTTAAGTATTGGTGTCATTCAAAGGGGATTCAATGCCTGTCAGCCTGGGATGACATGCTCGACAAGCCACGATGCTTCGCTAGGGATGGCTTGCACCTGTCACCCTGGGCTTCGGATATTGGCAAAGGCTCTTGCTACCCCCATAGTGCCTTTTTTAGGCAAGGCTCAAAAGACAAACCCACCTTCATAGGTATCACAAGGGATAAGAAACTAAGAGTAATGCTACTCAATGCCAGAAGTCTAAACCTCAAGATGCACGCACTCGAAACTCTCCTTAGCACGGAGAACATCGATATCTGTGCAGTAACAGAAACCTGGTTCAAGGCTCCTGAGAGCACCCCAGCACTACCAGGTTATACCTCATACCATGCTTTTCTGCCCCAAAACTTGGACCGAACCACAAAAGGAGGGGGATTATCAATATTCGTCAAAGATACCCACACCTCCAGGTTGGTGGCACAGCATGAAGCATCAGAGACTATCCATGTGCAACTAACAGTGGGTAAAACTGCCTTCCAGTTTATAGCCTGCTACAGACCACCCTCCCAAACCCAGGAACCCCACTCAGCCTTCCTGAGAACACTGGAAAATATGAAGGTCTCTCCAAACACCATTATACTGGGTGACTTCAACTACCCAAACATAGACTGGGAGCATTACTCTAGCTCCAACACCCTAGCCCAAAGGTTCCTAGAATTTATAAACTCAAATGCTATGGAACAACTTGTGACCACTCCCACAAGAGGGAAAACATACTGGACCTGATTATCACCAACATGGGGACTCTATGCTCCAGACCAGAAGTGTATCCCTCACTGGTAAGATCAGACCATAAACTAATCTCACTGGATATTCACATCCCGACTCCACCCCCTGCCCTGAAAACCACAGTGAAAAACTTCTCTAAAGCAAATTTCACACTCCTCAAAACCGTGGTGGAATCCTTCAAAGCCCCCGGGCCTGTGGAAAATACGGCCCAGACCGCAGAATCCTTTATAAACGCATTCTATGAACACCTTCAGGAATGCATGGATCATGCAATCCTAAATAAAACCAAGACCCAGTCCTCCAAAGGCAGACATCCTGTCTGGTGGACCCCAGCCATAAACAAACTATACAATAGAAGGAGGAAGCTACTACATGATAGAGCAAAATCCCAAAAAGGGAAGGCATCTCTGATCAGTATCAGCAAAAAACTGTGGGCACTCATAAAATCATCTAAGGCCAGCTTCGAGAGAAAAATTGCACAGGACACTAAAGATAATCACAAGGCTTTCTTTAGTTATGTTAGGAACCTGGGTGGGAATTCCCAGATATGCTCAGAATTAGTCCAAAATGACAAAAAATACACCGAACCCACAGACATTGCCAGCATCCTAGCTGACAGGTTCAGTGCAAACTCCCCCCCCCTCCACCAAAAGGGCAAATATCTATCCCAGCAGAGTGCTGCCCCCCTGACATCTCAGATGGTCAGGTAAGAGCTACCCTCTCCAAAGCAAAAAACACAGCATCAATGGGACCAGACGGTGTCTCGGGATGTGTCCTACATGAACTCCAAGAAGAGCTAAACCCAAACATAAAACTACTTTTCAATCTCAGCCTTACTACAGGATATGTACCCATAGAGTGGCATACAGCAACAGTGGTCCATCTCCACAAAGGTGGTGCCTCAATGGATCCTGGAAACTATCACCCCCATAAGCCTGACTAGCTTGGTCTGCAAAGCTATGGAATGGATCATCATGGACCTCATAAATAAAGATATTGGGAACCTACAGACACTGGATCCTACCCAGTTTGGCTTTGTTAAGGGCAGATCCTGCCTTTTAAACCTGGTTGATTTCTTTGAAACAGTCACCAAGGCCATTGACGAGAGGAAGGTGGTCCACACAGCCTACCTGGACCTCACAAAAGCCTTCAATACAATATACCACTCAGGCATTATATATAAGCTCACCAGCTTAAATATAAACCCCTATGTCACTAGATGGGTTGCAAACTGGCTCAAGGACAGAACCCACATGGTTAGAATTGCTGGAGCCATGTCAGACTCCAAACCAGTTACAAGTGGCATCCCACAAGGCTCAGTCCTGGGACCTCTCTTGTCCAGTATATATTTCTCGGAGGTACAGGCCAACACGGTAGGACTGTGGCTGACCAAGTTCGCAGATGACTGCAAACTGGGCACCATAATCGACTCTCCAGCCGACACAAGCATCCTCCAAAAGGGCCTCATTGAAACAGACAACTGGTGCCAGAGCCATGGCCTCAAGCTAAATGCCAAAAAGTGTATAGTCATCCCCTTTGGCAAAAACAAAGTGCCCACAAATTACCACATAGGTGGTAATCCATTAAGTACAGAAGAAGTAATTAGGGACCTGGGGACCCAAGTTGATAGCAATCTCTCATTTGACAACCACGTGGCCAAAGTGGTTAGAAAAGCATTTTATATAGCCCACCTAATCATGAAGGGATTCACATCTAGATCAGGGGAGGTCATCGTGCCTCTTTACTCATCCCTCATCAGGCCCATAATTAAGTACAATGCCCCTTTTGGGATGTACCTTACCAGACACCTGCAGCAACTGGAAAGACCCCAAAAGTACCTCACCAAGAGGATCAAAGGGCTCAAACAGATGCCATATGCTGCCCAGTTAAAGAAACTCCAGCTGTACTCAGTGGCATACTGCCTGCTCAGAGGCGATCTGTGCCTGATGTATAAAGCCATGTCCAACCCAGAATTAATGGACATGCTGCACCTCAGAAAATCCAAATCCCATTGAGCTACGTGCTCGAGAGACTTGAACCTCAGCACTGAAATAAATAGGACATGCTGGAGGGACAGATTCATAACCCAGAGGCTCCCTTCACTCTGGAATAAAATCCCAGTCCAGGTTAGGCAGAGTCCCTCATTGACTCTCTTCAAGAGGAATCTTGATGAGTGGATGGGAGATCGTAGGTTTACCCCGGGTATCACTTCTGTGTCACTGTTAGACAGAGGCACAGTATACTAACCTCGAAAAAGGGCACAGCAAAATGAATTTAAAATGGGTGGCGAAAGCCAAACACACTCTGGCTAGGCTTATAAATGCCCTAGGGCAGATAGCCTAGTATGAACCTATGAACCTAAATGAGTTTGTTGTCAGTAATTTAAAATTTAAGTAGTTTGGGTGTCTGTCAAATGAAAGTCAGTCAAATGAGTTTTAGGTCAAGTGAAGTAGACCATTTTATATATATATATATATATATATATATATATATATATATATATATATATATATATATATATAGTATGTATGTATATAAGCTTCTTAGTGTTGGTTTAAGCACTTGGGCTTTATGCCTACCTCTTAGCTCTCCCTGTTTTTTTTCCCTCAGATTCTGACAAATATGGAAGGACAATTTCCTACAGTTTCTCCTGCCAGTCTGCATGATATAGTAATTTTGAGACAGTGTAGCAACTGTCTCATGTACATGGTCAGCAATCTACTACTACAACCTAGGAACACAATTTGTGAAAGCTGAAATTACATTAGGAACCTGGAGTCTATGCTTTCTCCCTCACAAGCCAGTATATCTGGCACTGAGAAAGTTGTCAACACAGTCGCTACACCTCAAACACCACCCACACCTTAACTACACACACCCACATATTCAGAGGTCCTCAACAAAAACATATCCAAACAAAGGAGACCTCTGAGGCAAAAAACACACAAGATCTCCACAGCCCTTCACACCACATAACACTCGTAGTCCACACACCTGAGTCTCACAGTCACTAAGGCTTAACCATAAACTCAACATATTAGTCATAGGAGACTCCATTGTGAAATGCACAGGTGTGCTTCTCACCAGGCTGGATAAGGAGGAAGTCAGGTTAGTTGTCTGTCAGGTGCCAGAATCCACCATATCACATACGCACTCAAGTCTCTCAACAACAGGTACTGTTATAACTCTGTTGTAGTATATGTTGGAGTGAATGACTTGAGACGTACCTCCCTGGACTATATGAAGAGAGACATGATTCAGCTCACTGAATATGTGTTGCAGACAGGTATGTCCCTAGCCTTTAGCAGATTTCTACCGTCACCCAGAATGATGCCTCAATACAAACAGAAAATTATTGACTTTAACAATTGACTTAGTTTCTGGTGTAATTCCATGGGGATGCATTACCTGACAACCTGGGACGATATGATTGATAAACCACAATGCTTTGCCAGAGATGGCCTGCATCTGTCTCACTTGGGCTTCAGGTTTCTGACAAAGGTTCTTGCCTCCCCCATAATGCCTTTTTTAGGAAAAGTGATGAGGTTAAAACTACCAACATAACAAAACACAAATTAAAGGTCATGTTGCTAAATACTAGGAGTCTAAACATGAAACTGCACTAATTGCAAGCATTCTTAACCCTGGAAGATGCTGACATCTGTCAGTCACAGAAACCTTGTTCAAAGTTGCAGAGAACACCCCAGCCTTACCTGGTTACTCATTCTATCATACATTCAGACCCCAAACTGTGGGCAGTAAAGCCAAAGGAGGTGGAGTTTCAATATATATTAAAGACGTACACACCTCCAGGCTGGTCAAACAGTATGACACACAGAAGACACTCTAGGTGCAGTTAACTATTGACAAGACCCCTATACAAATCATAGCTAGCTACCGGCCCCCAAATCTGACTCAAGATGCCCAATTTGCCTATCTGGACCTCTTTGAATCTTTGAAGATTCAACCCTTTACCCTGATCCTGGGTGACTTTAACTACCCAAACATAGATTGGAAGAACTACTCATGCCAGAACACAAATGCCCAGAGATTTCTCAATTTTGGAAATTCAAATGCCTTGGAACAGCTAGTCGATATCCTCACAAGAGGTGATAATATCTTGGACTTGGTATTAACCAACATGAGTAACCACTGCAGCATCCCTACAGTATCATCTTCCCTGGTAAGATCCAACCATAAAGCAGTCAGTTTTGAAGTCACCATATCCCTCGACCCCACTCTAGCTAGGGTCAAACAAAAAAACTTTTCCAAAGCTGATTATAATCTCCTGAGGGATGGTAGAAACAGCTTCACAGCCCCGTCTCCCTTTGTAGGAAATGGCACCATTAACCAAAACTACACCAAAACACTATATGAGCATTTATATAGATGCATGGCATTATGAATACCCAACAGGACTAAATCATCCTCCGCAACGAAGAGTAAACCTGTCTGGTGGACATCTTTAATAAATAAACTCTATAACAAAAGGAAAAAAATGCTGTCCAGGGCCAAGAAGGAGCAGGTTCCCAATTGGAAGCAATCTCTCCTTAGCCTGAACAAGCAAATAAGAGCACTAGTGCAATCCTCCAAAGCAAACTTCAAGTCTAAACTGGCCACATCTACTAAAGACAATCTCAAAGGAAGCACGCAGATCTGCTCAGAACTGGTGGTCAAGGACACCACATATACAAATGCCGTAGATATTGAAAACTTGCTGGCTGACAGATTTAGCGAAAACTTCACCCCTCTACCCCCTCATAAATAAATCATGACTTCCCCGGTACTTGCCCCCTTCCCCTTATATCTAGGAAACAGGTCATCACTGTTCTAGCAATGGTAAAAAATACAGCCTCTATGGGACCTGATAACATCCAAGGCTGCATCTTACATGAACTCAGGCAAGAACGTGCAGCACCATTAGGTGTTCTAGTCAACCAAAGCCTGAGTACCGGCTTCATCCCAGCTGAGTGGATGGCAGCCACTGTCATCCCTTTGCACAAAGGTGAAGCATCCACCGATGTGGGAAATTATAGACCTATCAGCCTAACTAGCCTGATCTGCAAGGCCATGGAAAGGATTAACCTGGACATCATTAACAAGGACATTGGAACCTGCAAACACTTGATCCCACACAGTTTGGCTTTGTCAAGGAGAGGTAATGTCTGCTAAATTTGACTTCCTTGAAGTCACCAAATCCATGGGCGAGGGGAAGATGGTGCACACTCCCTACCTTGATCTGGCCAAAGCCTTCAACAGTATTCCCCAGTTGAGCATAATAGATAAACTCTCTTAACTAGGCATCAATCCATATGTTACCAGATGGGTAGCAAACTGGCTCACTGATAGAACCCACCTAGTCAAAACAGGGGAAGCCACCTCAAGCAGTAGACCCATAGCAAACAGTGAATCCTAGGGTTCAGTCATGGAGCCTCTGTTATTTGAGATATACCTTTTCTGAGGTGCAGGCTAAAACCAGTGGGCTATGGCTGGCCAAGTTTCCAGATAACTGCAAGATGGGTGCTGTCATCAATGATGTGGACATCCTCCAAGAGGGTCTCAACCAAACAAATGACTGGTGCCAGAAGCATGGCCTCAAGCTGAATACCAAAACATGCATCTTTCTCCCCTTTGGGGAAAGTGATGTCCCCACAAATTATCACATCAGTAACAACGTCCTAAGCAAGTAATCAGTCATGAGGGATTCGGGCAGCCAGGTTTATAGCAACCTGATTTTTGACCACCATGTTGCTTCCATTGTACAGAAATCTTTATACATGGCCCACCTCATAAGTAAGAGTAGCTCATCCAGGGACAAGGAGGTCATAACATCCCTGTATTCTTCCCTTATAAAGCCTATTATTGAGTACAACACCCCTTTCCGCATGTACCTCAAAAAGCACATGCAGCAGCTGGATAGACCGCAGAGGTTCCTCACCAGGAGAATATAGGACCTCAAACATCTTAAGGGTTGCCACCTTTTCAAATGCCCAATATGGGACATTTTTGGTAGAAACGTCAGATTTTGCAGGCCGAAACATACCCACTGCAAGTACAAAGGACAGAACTTAATATTTGCCTAAATAAAAGCTTATTCTTGTAGCATTTTAGTTGCTTATTCTGTTTTTTTTATAATATTTAGGTGTTTCAGATACAGAATAACTATTTTATGCAACTATTACATAAAATATAGGAAATAATTTTGTCCTAAAATCGCAGGACATTTGCCATTTTTATAAATTTTTTGCAGACACAAGTGCCCAAAGAGGGACTGTCCCCCGCAAACTGTGACATGTGGTAACCCTATCTACTGTACACAGATAGGCTAAAAGCCCTATTCCTCTACTCAGTTTCATACAGACTCCTCAGAGGTTATCTCTGTCTGGCATACAAGATGACCTTGGACCCTGCCTTGATGGGACTGCTGCATATCTGTAAGTCAAGCTCCACTTGAGTAACCCACATGCATGACCTCAACCTGGTTGGTGACAACAATAGAACTTGTTGACAGGACAGATTTGTGTCCCAGAGACCCCTCATCTGTGGAATAAACTCCCTCTCCACATCAAGCAGAGTACCTCATTACCCCTTTTTAAGTACAACCTGAATAGCTGCATGGGAAACAGAAACTACACCACTGAGATTCCACCTGTGTCACTGCTGAACAAGGTCATCAGGTTCTGACCTGTCTAAACATGGGATAAACTCTTGGCAAGGCTTATAAGGGTCTCAGTGCCAATAACCTAATAACTTCCTATGATCCTATATAGATACATATGCATCTACTTTACAAGCTTGAAGTTTCAAAACGTTGAACTGCAAATGGTTGAGACCATAACAATGAAGTACTAAAACTTTGTAATAAAACAAACAAACAAACACACCCCCTGCTAAATAAATATACCAACACTGAGATCGCACTGCAGTGATGAAAATGGTAAATTTCAAATTCCACATTGTACAGAACTCCCCATTCAAAATGTTTGAAGTTTAAAAACTTTGATCATATGGTCTTGACCATTGCAGTTCGAAGTTTTGAAACTTCGAGCTTGTGAGGGGAATCCATAAATATATGTACACACACACACACACACACACACACACACACACACACACACACACACACACACACACACACACACACACACACACACACACACACACACACACACACACACACACACATATATAGGGTCTATATTAAATCATTGAATGCTTAGAAAAGTGAACAATGATTTATCAACCCCATGTAAGCAAAAGCTTACAAACTCAATTGAAACCTCAAAACACTGAAACCAAAACACTGAAACTTCAAAATCTTGAAAACTCAAAAACACTGAAAACACATATCATACATATACTGAGTTTAAACAACATAAATCATAGCACTTTCCACCATGTGTAAGCAGTTGGGCAAGCCCCCTGCACCCCCCATGTGGGGCGCTGCGCCTCCAACACCCCCTGCTACTTCTTCTTTTGGCTTTTCCCAGTTAGGGCTTGCCACAGCAGATCATCTGTCTGCTCATGACTGGCAGTGGAGTTTTACGGTGTTGAGTTGCCAGCCCAGTGCCCAACCTTTCACAGAAGGCACACACATGCACGCACTCACACCTAGGGCCAATTTAGAGTGTCCAATCCAACTACAGTATGTCTTTGGGATGTGGGAGGAAACCAGAGCACCCAGAGGAAACCCACACAACCAGAGGAAGGACATGCAGACTCCGCACAGAAGGCACGTGAGCCGAGGATTGAACTGGAGAACCTCTTGCTGGGAGGCGGCAATGCTAACCACTGCACCACTGTGGCCGCCCTATATACTGAGTTTAAACAACAAAAATCATAGTGAATTCTTTCCCTGGGAAAAAAATTGCGTGGCCACATCCATTATTTTGTCATTTTTGTCACTGTAGTGTGATCTTGAAGTTGATATATTTAAGTAGCAGGGAGTGTGGGGGGCTCATCCCCCCCCACATGGGGGTGCAGGTATGCTTGCCTCCCTGCTTACACTTGGTGGAAAGTGTTATGATTTATGTTGTTTAAACTCAGTATATGTATGATATGTGCTTTGAGCTTTCAGTGTTTTGAAGTTTCAGTGTCTTGGACTTCTATATTATGAAGTTTTCTCATTTTCAGTATTTTGAGTTTTCAGTGTTATGAAGTGAATCTATATATATATATATATGTATATAGATATACCGACTCCGAGATCGCACAGCATTGACGAAAACAGCAAAGTAATGGACACAGCCAAGCGATGTTTTTTTCCCAGGGAAAGAATTCGCTCATATGCCGCTTCATCATTTTGCCTTTTTGTCTTTTCAAGTTCGACCAAGAAACATTCGAAAGAATGCCTCTTCGGTCATCTAATAGGAACCATATATATATATATATATATATACATATATATATATATATATATATATATATATATTATTTATATATATATATATATATATATATATATATATATATATATATATATAGGTTTACTATCTAAATGTTGAATATTAGTTCAGTGAACGTGGAAAGTCGAACGTTAGTTAGTTGACTTTCCGTGTTGCAGAACATTAGGAGATTGAGATTACATATCAGCAAATGGCAGTGTGCATTTGATGTTATGAGCAGAGTTGCGGTACTGTGTGGATTGGTAAATGTATCCCTTTCCTCACTGTAGTGTGATGTCGGAGTTAGAATATTTAATTTGTAGAAGGTGTTGGGGGCACAGCCCCCATGGGGGGGGTGCAGGGGGGTTACCCCCTGCTAAAATGTGAATGACAGTTTAGGTGTTTAACGTACACTTGCACTTACAATGCCATCACATTCTAGTTTGGATATAAATGACAAATCTGTTGATGTCAACTAACTGAGTTGACATTTTCACTCATTGGTATTCCTGCAGGATGATGTCATTTTCGGAATATCGGCCATTCATGCATATGAACGTCGATATTTTAATAGTAAACCTATACACACACACACACACACACACACACACACACACACACACACACACACACACATATATACATAATTAGCCAGGGTGTAGGGAAGCAGGTGGATATTCAAAAAACAGTGCTGCATTGTAAGATATGTATGTTCCAAGATTATCCTCAGAGCATGCAAATTGGGTGTCAGTGTCATGACAGTCAATTTTAATGTGTTGACATTTGCAATACCGATAATTGACATTGATGTGTTCCAGTACACCTATGTATATATATATATATATATATATATATATATATATATATATATATATATATATATATACACACACATAGTATTTTTGTATGTGCATTTATAGACAGTAACTAAAATCAAATATTCACCTATGAAATGAGTTGTAAAGCTGAAACAGAAGACATCATAGTTCTTCTGTTGGGTTATGCCACTATGTCCTTCTTCTGAGACGAACAAGTGTGAGTCTTTCCAGTATTCTGTCAGATGAAGCTAGCACAGGAATACACAGCAACAGTTTACAGAACGGTGTGATCAGAAGAAGTAGTTCCTGCATTCTTTTTGTACTGGCATTTCTTAATACTGGTACAGAAAGGCACTTCAGAGCTCCCTGTGTGTTAAGGTGTAAAAAAGTCAATAGAAGTTTTTTGTAGTAAGCCAATCAATTGGTGTGTGAATGGGTGCAATGCTTGAAACTGAAGAACTTGGGGTGGCTCCAATACATCGGGGACCAGCAACAGGTCCTAGATGAGCCAGCTAAGGCTCTGATTACATCCCCACCAGACACACACACACACACACACACACACACACACACACACACACATGGACACACACACACACACACACACACACACACACACACACACACACACACACACACACACACACACACACACACACACACACACTCATATTGCATATTTGATAAATAGAATCTTATAGAAAAATTTGTTCTGTATCCAAGATTTGTCTGATGGCATGGAAGGATAAAACTATGACTATGGCCCAAAAAGCTAGGGTAGAATTAGAGGCTCATATGACTGATGGAGTGACAGAGAGAATTAGGTATGCCCATCTTTTGGGGTAAGTGCTTGTTGGTTATACTCCCAAAGGGGAGGATTGCTCCAAAGAGAGGATTAGCCCTTGCATATAACCAATGAGTGTAGGGAGAGAGGAAAGCAAAGTATGTAGGGGCATATCAAATAAAATAAAAAAAAAAAACAAAACAAAAAAAAACAAACATCAAATGGAAACCCAGATGATCAATTCCCCAAGATGTCCTTAAGATTCACGACCAGCCCCAGAAACCCCAGAATATGTCCTGGATTGTAGATGTATGGCTGGTAGACCTAGCATGGATGTGAAGCACAAGAAACAGGGCTCTGTCTCTGAGGGGACCAAAAAATTAAAAAAATAATCTGCATCCCCTGCATAGCTCATTAACACATATGGCCCATAATAACATTAGCACTAATAGTGCAGTCTCCTATTGGCAAAAAACAAAACAAACACATGTCTAAAGTGCAGTACATATATCAGCTAATGTTTTCCTTACAGTAAGGCATTCCCTCCTTTTAAGCACTTATACTGCCTTACAATTAGTTGCCATTTTGTTTTATTTATGATCTATAAATTGTTTCCTTCAAAATATTGTCAAGTTGAATCTTGCTGTTTCAAAAGAATGTTGTTTTTGATGGCTTTTGTCATCATTTCTATGGTACTGGGACTACCAGTGTCCATGTCTGCAGCAGCATAATGCTTTTGTAGACAATATTCAAACACGCAAAGGCATGAGCATGTCCAATACCATTAGCAACTCTATATTATATGATATTTTTAAATTATTTCAACAACAGAGCTTTATCCTTTCTTTTCTTTATGTCTTTTGCCACTGTCCCTCATGACCATTGAGCAATCTCCCATTCAGACATGCTTATTTGTTCTACTCTTTGCGTTTACTTGTGCATCACATCTACAACACTGCCACAGAGGTAGACAGACATGGTGACAGGCAGATTTGTTTATCTTACTCCTGGATCAGGGTCATAAAAGAGATGTAAGAACTACATCAATGCTGTGAATCCAGTGCCTTCATGCATTAGGTACAAATTCCCCCTAGCATGCCCAATAATGTCTACAGTCACTACCATGGGTTTCCAAACTTATGGCAACCTATGACAACCAACACCATGGCTCTTTTCAAACTTGAACCGTAGTGTGGCAAAGAGCTGCTACTCCTTCCAGAATCGATGAGCTGATCCTGCCACTTAGTCCCATGCTTCCATCTTTTTTCAGTGCCTGAACTGCTATTTCAACTTGGATCATCTGAGAGGTTGTCAAGGCTTTATCCTTCAAAAAGCACAGAGCTGCTTTGGTTTCACTCTTGTTTGTAGGGTATTTATTTTCTTACTATGCTAAATGTATTTAGGCAGTCACTTGCCTTCCTTCATGTTCTAACTTTATTAGAAATTTCTAATTATTTATTTTTTTTATCCTTTATTGACCAGGTTAGTCACAGTAGGCTAGTAGCCTCTTTTCGCCTTTGTTTCAAGTAGGACCCATTTTGCAGGAGTGCTTCCTGTTTCCATTCCAGGTACAGAGACTGCAAAGAGAAACAGGGAGGCAGATGGAGAGAGAAGGAGGTAATGGAGAGGTGCGTGAAATGGAGGAGAAAGCAAATATATAGCCCAGAGAATGTGTACAGGATTCTGGGGAGATATTTCAAAGAAATCTTTTTGATGGATATGAGTCAGCAAATGACTGATGCATAATTACAACCCTCCATTTGGAATGGTTGCAGGATGATTAACTTAAAGAAATGGTGGTGCAGAGTGAGCCAGAAAATAAAGCAGTTGTTTATTGGGGGGGACATTATTGAGAAAATACAAAAGGAGCAGGCAAAGAATATCCTGAAGAATAGCAGTGAGATGGAAAAGAAAACATATGTAGAGACAGTAAAAGAAGACAAAAGTAGAGTGGCTAAAATAAAGGCAGAAGAAACTGAGAAACAAAAGTACGTATTGAGGATTCAAAGTTACGAAAACATAGAAATGGACAGGATTCAAAGATAAGAAGACATAGAAATGGACAGGTATGACATGGACAATTTAATAACTCCTTTGGGTGTAAAAGCATATGAGGTAAGAACATTTAGTTTTATTAACAAAGAGATATTTTGTGGCATTATATTTGAGACTGTTTCTTCAATGGAAAATTTTCTTGGAGAATATGAAAAATAGAAAGACTGTAACATATGGAATCATTATGTGATAAAAGCATTTAACAGGTAAACAAAAAGAAAATGCATTTACAATTTTGAACAGAGGTTGAAAAGGAGACTTTGAAAGGACACTTGAAAACTTTATGTAAAGCAGTACTGAATATTAGAACATTTTATAACAAAAAGGGATTTATGAACTGGTGGCTGGGATTGCAATATTGTATTAAAAATAAAAAGAGAAAAAAATTATACATTTGCAAAGAACAATAAATGTGGAGGGGAATAGGGATGTCATAAACTACTGCGGACAACCCAAAACATGTTTTTTTTTTTTTTTGTAGCATAGAAGGATATTTCACAAGTATCTTTGACTTTTATAAACAACTGCAACAAAAGAAAATGTTGTATTTATGGGGAAATAGGACATGATGCAAAAAATGTGACTTGAACTGTTATAAATGCAACAAAATTGGACATTTATGGTTGGATTGCAAAAATAAAAATAAGGGTAAGGAAAAAGAAAGAGAGAGAGAGAAGAACTGTATAAGTGGTAGAAATAGAAGAAAAAATAAATTAAAAAATAATAAAGAGTAATTAGAAGAGGGTTATGAAATAATTAATGAAGAAAACATAAACTGTAAGGTAGTAAAATAATAAAACATAATTCTATTAGTAAAAGGATGAAAGAAAGAAAAAAAATAAAGGGATAAGTACAAAATAAAAAGAAAGAAAGTGAATTAAAAAGAATATATACAGCTAACAACTAGGGGTTGGTATGACAGCTAAGGTATTTGACCGAAAGACACAAAGTATAGTGCTTGATTCTTACCTGTGAAAAAATGACTAGGCTTAGAATGGCTTATTAAGAAAGTTAGCTTTGTAATTAGCTACAAACTTATGAAACCATGAATCTAAGGAAAAAGTGAAAATGAAAATTTGAAATTGTTTTCTGTAAATGTGAATAGTATTAAGAATAAAGTAAGAAGAATATGGATTTTGGGGTGATGTAATACATATGATGTGGATGTAATTATATTATAAGATACAATCATTTTAACAAATGAAGGAAGATTACAAATAGAGAAACTACAGGAAAGAAAGATAATCTGGAATTTGTTAAATGAGAGATGTTCTGGAACAACCATATTCTCTAGGGATACAATAAAGATATTAAGTATAACTTTAGCATAAATGGGAAGATTAGGCAATGTAGATTTTAAATGTTAAGAACAAGTATATAGAATTATAACATTATATGCTTATACTAATTGCAACAAAAGGGAAAGTTTATTTCATCAGATTTTAGACTATGTAATGATAAGTATGAACATTATAATATCAGGAAACTTTAATTAATATTTAAAAGGCAAGTGTAAAAAGAACAGAAATGATATAAGAAAATTTTTAGAAGTTATAAGATGTGGTAAGGTAAAACACTGGGATAAAAAAATCATGGACTTGTAATAGCAATATGTATTGAAATTAAATATTTTATGGTATAAGCCTTAGTTATAGGAGAAGAGGGGTTAGCTGCAACATGATTTTTAATCAGCTTGTAATATGGCTAAAGATAAAAGAAAACAAAGAATATATAAAAATAGGCAAATGAATAAAAAGGATAAATGAGAAAGCATGGAATGAAGAAGGAAATCGATCAGTAATACAGTTACTGAAATATCATACTACTCTGAGAACATTTTATAAAAAAATGGTCTGAATGGTGGTTGATATCTAAAGAAAAATATTCTTATTATTTTTTTTACAGTGGCAACATGATGTGAAAAATGTAGACAAAGAAAAATATCAAAGACCATGTAATAATGCATTGGCAGATTTAGAAAATAATGATAGAAACTTGGACAAAGAAAATAGAATTATATGAAACAAATCAAGAAAAAATATAAGAATTGTTATATAAGCAAAGATTTATTTTTACAAGGAAAAAAGAGAAAAAATGTTGAGTTACTTAAGCAGATTAGTAAAGAAAGATGGTAGTGTAATGAGAGAAATAAAAAATGTAAAAAGACAAATAGAAAGCATTTAGGGAAAGATTATGAATAGTGCAATACAAATGTATAAAAATGTTTGAAGGGAAAAAAGGAAGATTGTAATAAACATGGAAAGTAAAATAGTTAACAGAAAAAGAGACCAAAGAGTTGAGTTGGAAAAGGAGATTTCTTTAAATGAGCTAGATAAAATATTAGGACAAGTAAATATAGATTCAGTTGCTGGACCAGATGGAATAGGGAATGATATGTATACAAATTTAAGGGTTTGGCAAAAAAAAATTAAATCATTAAAATAAATAAATAAATAAATAAATAAATAAAATATTTTGAATGAATGGTTAAATTAAAGTTTTATCTATAAAGAATCAAGTAGTGAAATAATTACATTTATATGGAGATAAAAGACAATTAAAAACTGGAGACCGGTAATATTGAATAATAATAATTATAAGAGCTTTGTAAGAAATTTAATGGAGAATATTATGGAAGATAGTATATATAATATAAAAAAGACGGGTTGTCAAAAACTATTAATGATAAAGAAATTGTGGATGATATTATGAATACAAATGAAGAAACTAAAATCATGAATGGAGACCTTAGTAATGCATTTGATACAAGTGGACATGAAATCTTATGGGTAATAATAAAAACAGATAAGTAAGAAAATTATAAAATTATGTATGTCAGTGTATAGTAATATTAAAACAAACATAATTGTAAAAGACTGGTTAAGCCAAAAGGTACATTTGAAGAGTGGTGTAAGACTGGGATGTTCACTGAGTTGTATACTCTTTGCATTAGTTATGAAGGTTAGAGTATGTAAAATAAATCACAAATGAAGGAGTTCGGGTATATAACACCTGAATGCTTAAGAATTCCAGTTCTGTGAACATATGAAGATGACATTATAATGACTGCAAAAAACAATATTTGGATGAAAGAAATACGAATTTTCACAAATGAGTGTCTAGAGTTGATATAGATGGCATTATATAAGGAGAAAAGTAAAGGTTTAGGTGATACAGTAAAGAAAGTGTTATATATTGTACATTGAATGAAATTTCTGTTTAGGTATACATTACGGAATAAAGCTGGGGGAAATCAGTAGAAGAAATAAAACAACCCTGGCTTTTCTGGAGGACATATAAATTATCATTCGACAAAAAAGGGTCAATATTACGTGATCGAATGCTAAAGTGATTGAACACCTTAACATCGACCATGTAATATCGAAAGCAAAAAACAGCGAATGGCCAATTTATCGCAGGGAATGATTTCCTTTGGCCGTTTGCTGGATTTTTTCACTTTCTCCACTGAGGATTGGTCTCGGAGTTGGTATATTTAGTTGGAGGGATGGGGGGACTTAGTTGGGCTGTAAAGTTAATTTATTTTTTGTGGCCGATGGTAACGTTTCCCGGAGGCATTTGATCTTTTGTGGTTCGATATTATGTGATCGATGATAAGGTGTTCAATCACTTTAGTATTCGATAATATAATATGGACCCCAGAAAAGGCTTATTTGGTAAA